>NW_020679130.1:0-1509 GCF_002925995.2 Terrapene triunguis | reverse complement strand
CTACTTGTATCGGTATGTCTCTGACACATGGTGCTCTCTGCCCTAGGGTGGTCTGAGCAGCGGGTCCAGGAGTACTTCCTGTGGGCCTCACAGGTGGTGAAGGGTCTGCGTGAGACGAGCCCTGCGCTGGAGGAGAAGTTGCAGCAGCTGTTCAGGGAGCGAGGGCTGCCGGAGTGACTGTGCGGGATGCCTGCCCTGTGATGTTAACTACTGACTCCCGCAGCATGCCTTCCACAGGATCAGACCAGCGAGCCAGTGATAGCTGCATGGACGCCTCTTACTAACCCACCTATTCGGGCATTCCTGCCCCCTGGGCAAGGGAGGGTACAGAGACGGGGGCCAGATAAAGGGCAGCACAGAATGGGACAGGGGATTAAAGCCCAAGCAGTCACCTGCTACAGAATACCCACACTCTCCTGGGGGGTGGGGGAGGCAGCTCTCATTTCCACTGCTTCTCTCCTTCTCCTCTGGCCTCCAGCACTGAACTTCCCTCTCCAGAGGGAGCAGGGCATATGCTCCTCCTAAAGACTCCCATAAACCTCGCCCTGTGGCTCAGCTGAGGAGGAGAAGTGGGCGTAGACAGACCCTTCCCCTCAGCTTGTTTCCTGTCCCTAGTACAGGTGGGGTGGGGGCCCTAAGGCTCTGGGGAGGTCACACCGTAACTGGGGGTCAGGGTCTGGGCTCTGAGTGCAGCCTGCCCAGCTTGGGGACCGAACCCAGTGACTGTCTCTAAATAAAAGCTCTGAGTGCCATGAGCCTGGTGTCTGCGTCCCTCGCCCCGAGGTCTGGGCAGAGCCTAGGCCTCCTGCCCTGGGGGCTCTGAGGGGCTGGGGGGAACCAGAGCTGCCAAGCCCATGGGCCGAGCCGCTGGACTGCGGCAGGCTTCACTTGGCAGCAGTGCAGGGTGGAGCCACCTGGGAGGGCGGTGGAGGCCGGGGGGGCCTGGGTGTGGATGCGCACAGCCCCTCGCCACGACTTCTGGGACCCCCTCCCCGGAGAGCCCCATCGCCCCCCCCCCCCGGGGAGCCCCCCCCCGCCCCCTCTGCCCCGCCCCCCCAGGGCTGGCGCACTCAGGTCCCAGCCGCTTCTCGGCGGGGACGACACTTGCCCCTGCTGTAGTGGGGGGTGGGCCCGGTCTCCATGGCTCCCGGCACTTCCGGTACCGGCAGTTCCGCCGGAAGCGGAAGTGGGCGCACGGCTCCGGGAGCGAGGCGCGGCGCCGGGTCCGTTCCTGGCTGGTGCCGCCCGCAGCGCGACCCCGGGGGTGGCGGCGGCCGGCCCGGTCCCTCTCGCCGCAGGGGCCGGGCCCAGCATGGCCTTCGCCGGCCGCCGCGACGCGCCCGACGGGCCGGACTTCACCGTGCTCAAGCGGCTGGCGCGAGACCAGCTCATCTACCTGCTGGAGCAGGTGAGCGCCGGGCCGGGCCCCTCACCGCCGCGCCGGGCCTGCTCCGGGCCGGGCCCATCACCGCCGCGCCGGGCCCGCTCCGCTCCACGCCTGTCACCGTC
>NW_020679129.1:0-2718 GCF_002925995.2 Terrapene triunguis | reverse complement strand
CGACGCAGCTCGGGCCCTGCCTCACTGGGCGGCCAGCCAGGCTGCACCGGGCCCGCTGCTGGCCGCGGGGAGAGTGGGGGGCGTCTGTGTGGCCTGGGGCGCTGGGCTGGGGCTGGGGTGGGTCAAGCCCGGGGTCTCCCTGAGCCATCCCCTCATGCCAGGCTCCTCTCGCTTCCTGTCTAGAAAGTGGTGGAGAAACTGAAGCAAGAAGAGGAGCAACAGAAACAGGTGTGTGTCTGTGTGTGTGTCTGTGCTGATCCCTCTGTGTGTGCACACGTGTGCATGCGTGTCTGTGTATACACATGAGCACACGTGTGCATGCGTGTGCGTGTCTATATGTGTCTGTGTCCCTTGCTGGAGGGGAGACGCCCTGCAGGGGGAGGGGGAGGCGCCCCTGTCTTGGCGCTGGGGTGGCTGTTCACACACATCTGGTTATTTGCATTTTAACTTTATTTCTTATCTCTTCCCCCCGCGCAGAAACCCAGCCTCGACTGTGAGAGCGACAAGGACATCGAGGTGAGGGGGGCTGGACCCATGGGACCCACAGGGACCAAGACTTTGCCTCCCTGCTCCTGGCAGATCTTTCCCTTCGCTGCTACTACCGTGGCGAATAGAGACCCCGGCCGAGATCAGGGCCCTGTCGGGCCGGGCGCTGCCCAGACCCCGGCCGAGATCAGGGCCCCATTGCGCCGGGCGCTGCCCTGATCCCGGCTGAGATTGGGGCCCCGTCACGCCAGGCTCTGCCCAGACCCAGAGCGAGCCCACCCCTGGGCATGTCGTCATCTGAACAGGGGCGGGTGGAAGGGGAAGGAGGCACCGAGGAGGGACGTGTTTGCCCAGCACCTCAGCAGCAGAGGAGGGAGGAGAACGCAGGTGACCTGAGCCCCAGGTCCCCATGCTGCCCCCCGCCCTCTGCCCCCCAGGCCATAGCCCAGCAGCTGAAGGTGCTGCCCCTGACGGAGCGGAACCTGCGCATGTTCGACCACGCCAGACGCAACCTCATCCCCTCGGCCGAGCGCCAGTTCGCCTGCCAGGCCTGCGACAGCGCCTGGTGGCGCCGTGTGCCCGAGAGAAAGCAGGTGTGTCTGCCGGGGCTGGCGGTGGGGGGCGGGGCGGGGCAGGCTGTGGCCCAGGACACTCACTCTCTGGGGCCCCCCACAGGTGTCCCGCTGCCGGCTGTGTGGGAAGCGCTACGACCCGGTGCCCTACGACAAGATGTGGGGCACGGCCGAGTTCCACTGCCCCTCCTGCAACCGCAGCTTCAGGTGAGGGGGGGTCTCCACATGGCCTGCCCCTGCCATGGGGCGGGAGGGGGAGCACTGGCAGGCTCCAGCCAGCGGCTCTGGGGGGAGCGTGACTCACAGCCCCCCCCCCGCTGTCTTCCTGCCAGGGGCTCAGCGCAGATGGGCATGGCCTCTCCCTGCTTCATCTGCAGCACCCGCGTGCTGCCCGACTGCATCCTCTCACCGCACCAGGTTGCCGGGGCCCGGAGCCGCAACCCCCACTCCTGCTACGCTGAGGACTGCTACAACCGCCGAGGTGAGGGGCTGTGGGGGGGGCTGGGAGCCAGGACTCCTGGGTTCTATCCCCAGCTTGGGGAGGGCAGTGGGGTCTAGCAGGTCAGAGCAGGGGGGAGCTGGGAGCTCGGACACCTGGGTTCTATCCCTGGCTTTGCCACCAACTCGAGTCCCTGCCTCACTCTCTGCCTCAGTTTCCCCTTGGTAACTTGGGAGCAGCGCCTCACGAGCCCCAGCTGCTGCCCCATGTGACACTCCTCCCTTCCCCCCGGCAGAGCCCCATGTGCCCGGCACCCACTGCGTCCACCCCCGCAGCCGCGCCAAGAACAGGCTCCCCAAGGTGCTGTTCGCCAGCCTGGAGCACCAGAGCACCGGCTCCACCGTGGCCACCTGCCTGAGCCAGGGCAGCCTGGCCCAGTGCGACCTGGACGAGCTCCTCCTTGAAGACCTGGCGGAAGAGAGCGAGGGCTCCGAGGACTAGCACCCCTGCTGGCCCGGGGCCCCTCTGCCCCAGGGCTCTGTTTGCACTTTATCCTTCTCTCGGCTTTTCTCGCCCGGCCAGGCCAACCCGCTCCTCCGAGCAGGTGGGGGCCCTCTCTGGGGCGGGGCAGGGGCCTGTCTCTGCCCAGCCCTGGGGGAAGCTGCACGCCAGCCTGGTGCTGCCGGGGCCCGCGGGTGCAGGGCCTGGCACTGGATCTTTTCCTCTCCCTTAATTATTCTGTGTAACTCTTACAGAACCAGGGTCCGGAGTGCCCCAGGGGTCCCCTCCCCGATCCCGGGAGCCAGGGCCTGGATTTCGGCTGATTGCCGGCTCCCTTGTATCTCTGTATTTTCAACGAGCTGCTGCTGGCTCTGGCCCTGGGCTTGCAGCATTGACCAAAGCCGAGCGGCTGGACGGGGGTAGGCCGGCTGCCCCTGGGACCAAGCAGGGCGGGCGCAGGGGACAATTCTCCCCGTGGCCCTGCCAAAGACGCTGCCCTCGCCCCTTTCCGCAGCAGGCTCGGCTGTGCCAGCCTGTCTGTCCTGTGTCTGTCTGCTCCGGGCACGAGTCAGCTTTAACCCTAAGTGCCCATCCTCCCCTGCCGCCCCGCGTGGGGGTTGCTGGGAGACGCCCGTCACTGTGGTTACAGTTTCTTAGCCGCCTTTTTATAAACTGAATAAAGAATGTTTGGCACAGCTGGTGTCCTTGGGGCTGGGGGGG
>NW_020679128.1:0-1187 GCF_002925995.2 Terrapene triunguis | reverse complement strand
TCCTGGATCCTAATGTGGAGGCCCATCGGCAGACTAGGTAAGTGCTGCGCTGCCAGGGCTGGGGCTCTCGGCACCTTCAGTGTGGCTGGGCTGTCCTCAGGGACGTGTCAGAGCTCCAGCGGGCAGAGAGCACGTTACAAACCTGACGCCGCGGATCCCCGCGGCCAAGCGATGAATGGAAAGGGGCTGAGCCAACCTTCAAAGCACCATGCCAGCGTGTCCCAGGAACGGTTTCCTAGGAGAGGAAATTCTCCCCTCCCCCTCTCTGCGCAGCATCCCCCTGCCCCACGGCGGGAGTCTCTTACTCTCTCCATCTTGTCTCCGTGTAGAGATACGATGGCCCTCAGCTCTTCCTCTGCGGCTTTAAATCGCTCCAGGGTGGGTGTTGTCAGACCCTTCACGGCTCTCATCAGCAGGGCTTGGAGCTGGGCTGAGGAAAGCTGCTCCCCGGGGGTCTGCAATGAACAGGGACAAAGCCTGTTGGGACTGAGTATTTCCATTGGGCAGCTGCCCTGGAATAGTCTGTCCCCGCGGGAGGCTGGCAGGGCCTAGTGAGCGTGGAGACTCCGGTTGAGCCCTTTCCTTTAAAAGCCTCAACAGGTGCCGAGGTTTCCTCAGTCTTTCATCTGCTTCCCTCGTCCCCTCTGCCTGAGAAGAGATGGGAGCCTCTCAGCCAGTGCTGGGACCCCAAGGGCCACCCCATTTCCTCCCTCTCTAGCCCTTCCCCCCAGGAAGCCCAGCTTCTGCTGAGAAAGCCTCAATGGCCTGCAAAGCCCATTCAAGTTGCTTGTTGAGTGCAGCTGAGGGGTCACTGAAGAACCTGCCCCACGTCCCATCCCACCCCGAGCGCCTGAGCAGATTGGCTCAGCAACTCTAGCAGCCCACGGTGTCTGCGCGGAAAGGACTGAGAACAGGCCCCAACGGAACTGCCTCTTCCTTCCCCACCCCGCAGCGTGTGGCGCTGCCACAAAACAGGCAGGAATCGCCGACAGGACAGAAAGTAGCTTTGACTGAAGGAGCGAGTCTGCCTGGCTGAGGAGAATCCCAAACCGTGGGCCTCTGGGGCCAGACCCCCGTGGGTCAGAACTCACTGGGCACAATGTTAGTCCAGGGGGCCTGGTTCCAGGGTCACCTAAACCAAGGGCCTGGGGTGCTGGATGCCTTTGCCCTGGTGTCTCAGGCACCTC
>NW_020679127.1:0-1958 GCF_002925995.2 Terrapene triunguis | reverse complement strand
GCGGCGTGTGGGGTGACCCGCCTGTCACGGGCTGTGGGGCAGCGCCCAGCCCCCTGTGCGGCGTGTGGGGTGACCCGCCTGTCACGGGCTGTGGGGCAGCGCCCAGCCCCCTGTGCGGCGTGTGGGGTGACCCGCCTGTCACGGGCTGTGGGGCAGCGCCCAGCCCCCTGTGCGGCGTGTGGGGTGACCCGCCTGTCACGGGCTGTGGGGCAGCGCCCGGCCCCCTGTGCGGCGTGTGGGGTGACCCGCCTGTCACGGGCTGTGGGGCAGCGCCCGGCCCCCTGTGCGGCGTGTGGGGTGACCCGCCTGTCACGGGCTGTGGGGCAGCAGCGCCCAGCCCAGCCCAGGCCCTGCGCTGTGGGACCACAACCTTTCCTTCGCCCGTGTCCAGCCCATGGGACCGACATCCCAGCATGCACTGCTGCAAGCCAGCTGGCATGTGGGGCAGAGCCTGTGTCCCGCCCCCATGGCTGGTAGCCCACCCCTCCTTGGCGTGGCCGGAGCAGCAGAACTGCATGCTGGGAGTTCTGCCCCCGCGGGTCTGAAGCCAGCCTGGCGGGGGGAGCGTTGCATGCTAGGAGCCCATCTCCTCGCCGTGCTGAGCTGGGCATGGCCTGGGGGCACCGGGTGGGCGCGGGCTCCTGGCTCTAGGGCCCCAGGGCCCGCTTAGTCCGCGGGGTGAGGGCGGTGAAGCGAAATGGGCTCTGCCCCTCGCCCCCTGTGCCCTTGGGGGGCCTCTTCATGAAGTGCCCTTCGCGCTGGGTCCGGTGGGTGCGCGGCCCCCTCTGTGCCCGCCCCTTGCGGGTGAAGCCCAGGAACCAGCCCCGGTGCCCGGCCGACATGAAGGCCGTGAAGTTGTTCTCCAGGACTTCTTCCACGAAGACACAGCCCCGGCTCCGCCCGTCCAGCTGGGGGAAAGAGAGAGACTGAGACAGGCGGGTGGGGGGCATTGGCAGGCGTGGGGGGCCATGAGGATGCAGAAGGGCAGGGGTGTGAGATGCAGGTGGGATGGGGGTATGCGGGATATGGGGAGGGGGCAGGGAGCGCAGGCGGGGGTGCTGTGGGCGAGGGGGGAGGCGATGGGGGATGCAGGCAGGTGGGGGACGCAGGCAGGCAGGTGGGGGTGCTGGGGGTGAGTGGGGAGGCTGGGGGGGCACAGGCGGGGGGACGCCAGCAGATGTCACTGTCAGGCCGCATGAAGCCCCGGCCACAGCGCAGGGCCCGGCCTAGGCCTGGGGGGTGGCTTGGTCATTGTGACCCCCCCGGGGAGGCTGCCAGGCCAGGTCCAGCCCCCCAGTGAGCCTGGGTGCCCCTTGGCCCTGGCCCAGCCACCCTGCTGGCTCTGGGGAGAGGCCGGGGCACTCGCTGGCTGCCCCCTCACCTGGGCAGGGGCTGGGGGTGTCCCCAGGTGGCTCAGGGTGCAGGCCTGGCCCCCACTGCTGGGCTGTCTGGGAGGAGCAGGAAGGGACCGGGGCAGCCTGGGGGTGCTGGGGAGCCCTGGAGGAACAGGGGCATTGTGCCCCCCGGAGCGGGCACACCTTGCCCAGGGCAGCCCCATACCTTGCCCAGCACCTTCCCTCTCCTGTCCATGCAGACGTAGTAGCCCGTCTCCTTGCCCTTGATGCGAACGTGGCTCCCAAAGGTGTCGCTCTCCACGGCCAGCAGCGCTGCAAGGAGCCAGGCGCAGGAGTTAGGAGCGGCTGTGACAGGGAGGGGACATGGCGGGCGGGGGGAGCAGAGATGAATGAGCCTGGAGCATCCTAGCCTGGCACAAATCCAGGCAAAACTGGGGCTAGGATTGTGGAGGGGCTGCGGGTCAGGAGTGAGGGGCACTGGCAGAGCTGCGGGGGGCAGGGCTGGGCTAGCAGGGGCTGCGGGTCGGGAGTGAGGGGCACTGGCAGAGCTGGGGTAGGAGGGGCTGCGACTCAGGAGTGAGGGGCACTGGCAGAGCTGGGGGG
>NW_020679126.1:0-1057 GCF_002925995.2 Terrapene triunguis | reverse complement strand
CAGTTGCTAAATATGAACAACTCAATCCAGATCACCGCTAGGGATGAATTTCTCCTCTGATCGTCCTCCCAATACCATTCGGAGGCACTGCTGGCAATTTGGCAGAGATCCCTTCGTGAAAATTACTAAACAAGAGCCATTCATTCCAGATCACACCTAGGCACGGATATCTCCAGGTATTATACTCCAAATGCCTTTCGCAGGCACTGCTGGCTATTTGTCAGAGATCCTTTCGTAGAAATTGATACAAATTGCCTTTCACTCCCGATCTGTGCTAGGACGAATTTCTCCTGGAATCCTACTCCAAATGCAAATCGGATGCAGAGCTGGGCATTTGGCAGAGATCCCATCGACAAAATTGCTAATCATGAGCAAGTCATTCCAGATTACTCTTACGGATTAATAGCTAATGGGATCATCCTCCAAATGCCATTCGGATGCTCTGTTGGGCATCTACCCGAGATTCGTTTGTGACAGTTGCTAAAGATGAGAAACTGAATCCACATCACTGCTAGGGATGAATTTCACCAGGGATCGTCCTCCAATTGCCATTCGGATGCACTGCTGGCAATTTGGCAGAGATCCCTTCGTGAAAATTGCTAAACAAGAGCCATTCATTCCAGATCACACCTAGGCACGGATATCTCCAGGTATTATACTTCAAATGCCTTTCGCAGGCACTGCTGGCTATTTCTCAGAGATGCTTTCGTTGAAATTGATAAACATTTGCCTTTCACTCCCGATCTCTGCTAGGGACGAATTTCTCCTGGAATCCTCCTCCAAATGCAAATCGGATACAGAGCTGGGCATTTGGCAGAGATCCGTTCGTGACAATTGCTAAACATGAACAATTCATTCCATTTCATAGCTTGGCACGAATTCCCATGGAATTCTGCTGCAAATGTCATTACAAAGTACTGCTGGGTATTAGGCAGCGATCCCTTCGTGAAAATAGCTAAACATGAGCAAGTCAATCCAGATTACACATAGGGATGAATTTCTCCTTTTAAAAGTCCTCCAAATGCCATTCGGGTGCACTGTTGGGCATTTACCCGAG
>NW_020679125.1:0-1845 GCF_002925995.2 Terrapene triunguis | reverse complement strand
ATTTACTGTGGCTCCTTTTGGAGCCCTAATAGGATTTTAATTAAGTACCATGTTTTGTTTGCATTTTTTTTACCCCTTTTTTAATATACACTGCATATGTTCTGGGAAATAGTTTAACCTTTATAACATTATATTAGCCATATTAATTTTACACAAGGTGTAACTGCCTTTTTATGCCCACAGAGTTTTTATGCACCCCCAAAGTGACAGTTTGATTTTTTTAGAGCCACCCAAGGCTTAATGTTTTTATTATTGCTCCCCTTTTCCTTTTCCTGTGCGCGCGCACACAATTATTTTTTGCCTAACATTTTTTGCACTGTGATTACTTTTTTTTACACAACTGTACTCTGATTACACTTTCATTTTGTACAACCAGAGACAGCCAGGGGCAGTTAAGTTAAGTTTTAATAGAAACCCCTGACATTTCTTTAGTGATTTTGATTACATTACCCAATAGTTAAATAATTTTGATTAGATTATTTTTTCGCCTGCTTTAGACCATTTTTGTGGGAAAAGGGCCCTTTTTTTTTTTTTAGAATAGCTGTAAAGGCTTCTGGGGACAGAAGCATAGTGGTGGTAGTAGCCACTCTTCCTGACCCCCTGGTATAATTTAATTACCAAGCTTTTATTTAATGTGACTGCACAGAGTTGCACATGCAGTTACATTTATATAACTGGGTTTTATTATTAAACCAAAAACTTGCTTTTGTAACACCACAACTGTTAGCTTTAACATTTTTACAACTGTTATTTTTACCATTTTTACAACTTTTAAATGTTTACTTTCCTCCAAACCCTGTATTATTAATTTTTGCAAAAGGTATTTGTAACTTTTTACTTACTTTTTTTTAAATTACTTACTTCTACATTTAGTTTTTTTAAGGTAGTGCACTTTGTTTTTAACAACTTAGCCACCAAGTACAATTATTGCCACACCGCTGCCTTACCCTGTGCTGTTTTTACCTTGAGACTGTTTAAAAGGCAGTAAAACACTTGTTTTCATGGTTGCCCATGGATCTTTTACTTTAAAAATTCCAGTGGAATTTAGCAGACCTTTATTATACTTTGTTTTAAACAAAACACCAAAAACATTTTACATAAGTGTTTAAAGTACCCTTTATTAAAACTTTAGAAAAACAAAAGTGTGGAAAGGCAGGGGGAGAGGAGGGGGAAGAGGTGGAAAGAAACCAATTAAGCCTGTCAGGTTAGTTTAAAGTACAGGCTACCAGCAGCAAATTAAGTAAACTGAGAGAAAGAAGAAGGAAAAGAAGAAAAGGATATAGTTAGCTTTGAACCAAAAGTAGGCTCCCCGGGTTGAAACAGTTGGGAACCCTTCCCCCCAGGTTTTTATCCTGGCTCTGGGAGAAGAGTGGGGGTTGTTACCTGCTCCTGCAAACCCTGTCACTTTGAAACTTTTTTTTTCTTTACTTCCCCAGGACCAAGTCCCAGCTCCTGTCTCTAAAAGTGGTTTGTTAACTTTGCTTTTGACTCTAAACCCTGATGTGCCAAATTATTTTTAACCACCCCTAACTAATTTACAACCCTTCAGCAGCCCTTGCTGAAACAGCACCAAACTTGAAAGATTACTGGCAGCTTTCCATAATGCTGCCCTTACTTCAAACCTTTCACAAGTGGACTGAAGTGCCTCCTTTTCCTGGAAGGCATTTAGTTTTATTGGGCAGGGACCTTTTTTTACTACCCATATACCAAAGGAGGGTGGGCTTCTCAGCCACCCCCCATCCTTCTGGGTTTCCTAACACTTCCTCCATTTCCTTTTTTAATTTCATCCCAGGCTGACCCTGCACCTGGTATGGGCCCTGGTTTTTATTTATTTATTTATTTTAA
>NW_020679124.1:0-7572 GCF_002925995.2 Terrapene triunguis | reverse complement strand
CGAAGCGAAATGAGACATATCTGTTCTGATCTGTCTTTATTTCAATGGTGATGGTGTCGATGTGGTGTTTACTGACAGGGACGTAATGAGGTTTGTCGTAGGTAATGGTAACAAACTCGTTGTTCCTTCCTCGGACAGGGATGCAGCGTAACAGGGGATCAGAAAAGTCCCCCACAAACTGGTGTTCTACGATATCGGTGTATACATACAAGGAGTTAAAACCTCCTGTGATGTCTGCCGAGAAGGGGAATTTTTGGACGTTGCGTTTGTAGCCCAAACCCAGAATGTTAGCTAGCTCCCCGTCAG
This sequence comes from Terrapene triunguis, assembly GCF_002925995.2. Taxonomy (NCBI): domain Eukaryota; kingdom Metazoa; phylum Chordata; order Testudines; family Emydidae; genus Terrapene; species Terrapene triunguis. The sequence goes on along the minus strand of NW_020679124.1, from coordinate 7,266 downwards.
TAGAAAACACGTACATAAAATCGGTAGATTTAAGTCTCACTTTTCTACCCACAGGGTCGTAGTTCATGACCACCTCAGGCGGTCCGGGATGACGAGCCACATTGCTGTTCATATGCTCCAGTAATTCGGGTATGGTCGAGTAATAACCTCGTCGTAGGATGAAATTCCACGTTGTAGCTCCAAAGGTGATTTCGAAAGGGGTGTCTTCGTTGATAGTATTCCAGCTGTGTGGGTATTGTATTTCCACTAACCCCACCTCCCAGGCACCCGGGAGATCCAAGGGCTTAATTAGCCATATTGTAAAGTTCGAGATGGTGTTTTGGGGAAAAACTGCAGAGCTGGCATTGCTGGGCAAAGTAATGTAAAACCCGCCGTCACTCATTTTTCTCTCTTTCTCTGTCCTTGCAGAAGGAATCTTTTGTTTGTTTGTTTGTTTGTTTGTTCGTGTCTAGATGTCACAGAGTTGAGAAGCTTCCACCCAGCTGTTAAACTTATCAGGCCACCCCAACCATTTCACCAGTAGCTTCTTTTTTCTCCCTTTTCCTTTCTCTGCTAGAACTTTTTCAATCCTGTAAATCCTGTCTCGTTTGGGGTTTACTTTTTGTAATTCTTCAGGGTAAAAAGATCCAGTAACTGCCTCACCCTCGTAATCTTTGAAGCGGTATACAGGTCTCTGGCCCCTGGTTAAGGCTTCATCCACTATGAATATCTCATCGGTAAACGTCTGTTCATAACCTTTTTCAAAAGCGCCTTTGGTTTTAGATAGTCTCACGTGGTCACCTTTTCTAAAAGGGCAACAACCAGTTTTATTTTAAAACCATCTCCGTAAACCGTTTTCCATACCTTCAGAGAATTTGAAGGGTTAACATCAACGAGTCTGGTACGTATAGTTCTGTGAAAGCTCTGGTTGTAACTCTTTATAAAGTCAGGTAAGACGTCAATGTAGCGAAAGGTGTTATGGGCTGTAAAATATCTCCACATCCTAGTTTTTAAAGTTCTGTTAAATCGCTCCACCACCCCTGCTTTGACTTCATTATTGGTAACAAAATGGTGAACTCCATGCCGCTTTAACAATCCACTTAAAGGTTTGTTTAAAAATTCTTTCCCCCGATCGGTTTGTAATTTTTGAGGCACGCGACCTTCACTGAAAATAGCTTTAAAGGCCTTGGATACCTCACCACTCGTCTTGTCTTTTAGGCCTAAGGCCCAGGCATATTTGGATAGAATGTCTATCACTGTTAAGATGTACTTAAAACCGCTGTTGTGTTTGGAGAACCGGTGCATATCCACCAAATCTGCCTGCCACTGTGCATCCACCTCTGAAACAATGGTCTTGTTTCTTTTAAAACATATTCGAGCCGGTTTGTGTAAAGTGTAAGCATCCTGGTCTGAAAGCCATGCTGTTACCGGTCTTCTGTTTAAAGTTTTACTATGCTTTCTGGCCGCTTGAAAAAGAGGGTTGACCCCGCCGAAGCTCCCAACTTCCCCGGGGGCGTAATATATTTTCTTTAACAGAGCCGTCTGTGTAGACATGACTGTTACCGGTACCGTCTTTTCTACCACGAGTATGAAAGGGAACACATTCATATTGACACATTTAAATAAGTTTTATTAATCGCCTGGTTTAACACGACCTTTTACAGCCACCTGTAAAAATGGATGCCATGACCCCTACCCTAAGGGAGTCTCAGATGGTTCATTCTTCCATTTTGTCCTCTTCAGTTTGAGATCTGTGTCTCAGACATGAGCAAAAGCAGCTGACGCACGATATGTTTACTCCCACAGGGCTTCCAATGTGTAAGTTCTTAAAGGCCTCTAAAAAGGCATCGTCGAGCTATTGAGAGATTTTCAGAAAAGAAAACGTGTAAGCACCCCTCACTGCTTGGTTTTTTTTTTTTTTTAATTTACGCAACCCCCTGCTTCCTACCCCATTACCCACCCCCTCCTCAACTGCTGCTTCTTAATCGTTCATTTTACCTGAGCGCCGTCTTTTCCGTTCGCCTTGTCCACCGGTGCCACCCCCGAGCCGCCATCGCCTTCCACCTCTGAGGGGGTGGACAAAGGGAGGCCGTCACGTTCATCGGGCTGTCTCACGAGGGTTTCGGGGTCGGGTTCCGGCGTATCCAGCAACGGCTGGGCCAAAGGGCTCCCCTCGGTCGCTCCCTCTTCCTCCTCGGAACTGTCGCTGATGCAACGCCTGCTCCACACAAGGTCAAAGGAGGTTGGGGCTAAAACAATGTCCGACATTCTCACGGGGGTGGTGAAGGAGTCCATGTTTCCTCTCAGCAACCTTTCCGCGCTTTCGAAAACACGTGTCCTTGGTAAGAGATGGCCGCCTCCTCGGTCTGGCGCTGGGCTTTATGGGGGTAATGGTGCTGCACTCTGATTGGCAGAGGGCCTTGGGAGGTGTTCTTAGTGGGGTCACACGACTCCCTTCCGGAGGGGTCACCCCAACCCAGAAGTCACCCTGGTTGGTCAACATCTCCTCTCGGGGCGGTCCTGTCAGCACGAAACCCCTCCTGATTGGTAGAGGGTGGTGGGGGGAGTTCTTAGAGGGGTCACACGACCCACTTCCGGACGGGTCACCCCACCCCCGGAAGTCACCCTAATTGGTCAAAATTTCCTCTCGGGGCGGTCCTATCGGGACAAAACCCCTCCTGATTGGTAGAGGGTGGTGGGGGGAGTTCTTAGAGGGGTCACACGACCCACTTTCGGGCGGGTCACCCCGCCCCGGAAGTCACCCTCATTGGAATTTCTGCCTCCTGACAGACCTTTGAGAGGTGTCGCTTGAGTGTCTGATTTGTGCGTTCCATTACTCCACTGGCTTGTGGTCGCCATGGTGTGTGGAGCTTCCAGGGGATTTGCAGAGCACTTGATATCTTTTGAACCACTTGAGATGTGAAGTGTGTTCCATTATCAGATTCCATCCACTGGGGGAGGCCGAAGCGAGGAATGATCTCCTTGACAAACTTAAGAGCCACTGTCTTGGCAGTGTTGTTACGACATGGGAAGGCCTCAGGCCATCCACTGAATCGATCCACTAAGATAAGAAGCTACCTGTATCTTTGGGTCCTGGGAAACTCAGTAAAGTCTATTTGCCACACCAATCCTGGGCCTGGGGTGGCTAGCACCACTGCTACTCCTGGTCGAGGGTTGTTCTTTTGGCAGATTAAACATTCAGCCTGTACCTGTGATGCTAGGGGTTTAAGTCTAGAGGTTAGAAAATATTTATTCATAAGCTGGGTAAGAGCCTCTCTGCCTGCATGGGTGGTTTGATGCAGTTTCTGCAACATTGGTTGGATCAGGCCCTTGGGCAGGAGGATTTTTCCTTCTGTGGAATAAAGCCATCCCTCTTTTTTCCTGGAGACTGAGCCTGTCAGCCAGGTTTCTGTCATCATGGGAGTACTGAGGGGCTGCAAGCTCACCCACTGATGGGATAAGGGCATGCATCTGGGCATTTTCCTTTGTTGGTGACTTCAGGGTAGCAGCGCGCTTAGCTTCCCTGTCTGCTCTGGCATTGCCCCTGGCCACATCTTGATCTTCCTCCTGATGAGCTTTGCAATGCGCTACTGCTGAGGGGAGTTGTACCGCTTCTAACAGCCGGAGAATTTGAGACCCATGCTTAACCGGAGAACCTTGGGCTGTTAGCATTCCCCTTTGCTTCCACAAACCAGTGTGAGCATGCAATACCCCAAAAGCATACTTTGAATCAGTAAAGATATTAACCCGTTTGTCTTCTGCCAGCTCGAGTGCACGAGTCAGGGCCACTAGTTCAGCAAGCTGGGCAGATGTTCCCGCAGGTAAACTCTCAGCTTCCACGGTATCATGAAGAGACACAATAGCATAACCCGCCCTCCTTTGCCCATCCACCACAGTACTACTTCCATCTGTATACCATTCCAAGTCAGCATTTGGGAGTGGCTGATCTGTTAAATCTGGGCAGCTAGAATACTGAACATCTATGATTTCTAGACAGTCATGTTCCTGCTTTTCTGTCTCTGGTAGCAGTGTAGCTGGATTAAGGGAGGGGCAGATCTGCAGGGTGACTTCAGGGTTCTCTAACAGCTTCGCCTGGTACCGAGCAACCCGAGCCTGTGTGAGCCAAAGCCCACCCTTAGTGTCCAGCAAGGCTCGGACCATATGGGGAACATACACTTGCACAGTTCTTCCCAGTGTCAGCTTTTCAGCTTCCCCAAGCACTAGGGCAGTGGCTGCGACCGCCCTCAAACAGGCTGGCCATCCCTTTGAAACTTGATCCAGTTGCTTAGAGAAGTATGCCACAGGACGCTTCCAGGCACCTGTTATACCAATAAAATAAAAACCAGCAGGATCTTATTAAGAGGGATAAGGCAAAGATGCCACATTTATTGTAAATATAATGATAAAGCAAAAGATAAAAGTAAACAACGTTGTTTAACTACTTATTCCTATCACTACTTATTCCTTATACACACATCTATATATATATATATATAGGTAGATAGATAGATTCATTCACACAATCATTCATTCAAGTTCTGTATAGGTGTTATAGTTACCAGCCTAGAAGTTGCTCATGCCAAGTTACTGGCCAAGTAGCTTGGTCATGAGGATGGAGCAGAGTCTGTGTCAGATGCACCTGATGCTCCTGGAGGTTGGCAGCAGAACCAAAGAGAGACTCAAAGTCATCAGTCTTTAGAGTCCATTTTTATAGGAATTAATTCCTATGTTAGTTTATGGGAGCTGTTTCATCCTGCTGTTGCTGACTCAATCAGCAGATGGCACACATTCCTGTCCAAAGTGGCACATTCCTGGTGGCTCCACATTGTCCAAAGTTTGTGTTTCTCATCCTTCCAGGTGATGGGGTGGATCCCAGTTTACCCTCCGGGGGTTTCTGGTTATCCACTTGACACATTCTTCGGCCGATGGATACTTTCTTTCTAGGCTGGCACCTCCCTAACCATCCATGTATATCAAGCATTCATCAGCATACATTCCATACCTTAACCATATTTTAATTTACTGTCTCCACCACTTTCAGAGTGTGTGCTAATTTATTTGAGGCTCCCGGCCCTTTAATCACAGAGGGTGGGGGGGTCTGTCCTAGGAGCCCTTGAATGAAGTGAAAGTCACTTAACAGCTTACAGTGTTTGTTTACATTGTATCAATTACTTCAAGAACAAAGTCAGTTAACTTGTTTGTAAGTTTTACATAGTAGTAAAGTATCTTTCACAGGATAGATCTAATCAATGGTTTCTACAGACAATAGCTTACAAGTTTTAACAGAAGACCCAAGAGATTTTTGTACTTGGTGAAACTGGATTTTAAAGTGTGTGGGACAAATTATGAGGGGGTCACTGTCACTTGGGGGAATCACTGTTAGTACCTTCTTTAATATCCCTACACACCTAGTAACTGAAATGCCCTGTCCGCTTCTGGGGACCAGTGAAAGGGGTCATGATTCGCTCCCTTAACACATTCATACAGAGGTTTAGCCCACAGTCCACTACCCTGTATCCTCGGAGTCCAATGAAATTCAGGAGACTCACAGTAGCTTTAAGACAAGGGATTAGATCCACAGCAGCAATTAGCAAATGATCTACATATTGCAGAAGGAGGGCTTTGTCTTCATTATCCCACTCCTCCAAGTCTCTGGCCAAAGCCTGTCCGAACAGAGTGGGGGAATTTTTAAATCCCTGGGCCAATACTGTCCAGCAAAGCTGCTTCTTAACCCTTCTGTTGTCCTCATTATGCCTGGCAGTATTTTGCAGATCTCACAGTTGCTTGGGCACATTCAGGCCCCCCTTTCTCTTGGTTGTCAGCCAAGTCTTAGCTGTGAACACTGTCCTTGGATGAGCCTGCTAGCTGTATTTTCCTCTGTTAACTCATTCTGTGCTTTTTCCTCTTCTCCCTTTCTCGGCTTCTTCTAACTTCCAAAGGAACCTTCCACTCTTCACTCATACACCTTTTCTCCAACCATTAACACATACACATTGCCATCATACACCTTTCAGTAACATAACTTCTGTACAGAGCTTTGAAGCAACAAACCAGGACAAGCACACTCACTTCTGAGGATTCCTCTCTGTACAACCTCTGGTGTCCAATAGCTTTCCCTTTTAAACCTTAAATGCCTTCCCCATCTTCCTCCTTAGCCTTGGCTATAACCTGATTCCGCTCCACTTCAGACAACAAGGTTCTCATAAGTATATTGCAATCATCCCAGTTAGGCTTATGGCTAGCTAGACACCCTTCAAAGACTGAAATAAACTTGCTTGGATTCATCGAGAACTTCCCTGCCTCTGCCTTAAAAGCAGCCAGACGTACAGGGTTAAAAGCAACATATGAGAATACACTGACACTATCTGGGCTGCCCGATCCTGGGTTCCTGGACGGGCTACCACACTCTCAGTAATCAACGGATACAATCCCACCAAGGGGGGGGGTACTCTCTGAAGCCTGTGGGGGTGGAGGAGCCGAAGGGGACCACCGATTCTGCCATTACAACTGTGGGAGGGTTCTGGGGTTTAGCAGCTGTTACTACCGAGCCTGTCGGAGTCAAATGGCACTTGTACAAAAGATCAGTCCTATTTCTTAACACTATAAACGTATACGCATAGAGATGTTCATTCCATTTACCTGTTCTCTGACAAAACAAAAGCAATTGAAGGATCATGTTGTAATTGAGTGATCCTTCCGGTGGCCACCTTTCTTGGCACTCTAGCTGCTACTGAGGCCAATCAACTGTACAGAACCTTTTCAATTTACTTTTAATCAACTGGTCAGATCCAAACACTTTCCAGTTCCCCAGAATGCATGCTAAGGGTGTACTCTGTACCCTGCCGGCTGTACTCTGTTCCTGCCCCATACTGAGGGAGACTCTGGGCGTCCCCAGGTCACAACAGGCAGACACTGGGCATCCCCAGATCACAACAGATAAAGTCCCCACTGGACTGTTCCTACCTTATCCAAGGGTCCGGTTCCCCACCGTCGCCCGCAGCTGCTTCTCCACTGTCTGTGTGCGTTGCACCGTTGTGCCCTCAGGGGTCGAGCAAACCACGTCTCTGCCGAGGCCCCCGATGAAGTCACCAGTGCGCGCTGGGCGTCGGTCGTCGCTGTAATCTGTCGGCCGCCAGGAGGGATCTGGGCAAGACTAAATTTCAGCCTCGAGCCCCTGTTTGGGTGCCAAAACTGTTGCCTGCCCAGAACTGGGCCTCGAGATATGGCAAACAGGGGTCCATTGCCCGGTGTGCTTGGCACCAATAAAGACACCGAGGGGAGAAAGCA
>NW_020679123.1:0-3195 GCF_002925995.2 Terrapene triunguis | reverse complement strand
CAGTGGGTTCGGGGTGGGAGGTACAGGGGGAACTGCAGGGGAGGCTGAGGGAACAGGGTCAGGGTGGGGGCTGGGGGCAGTGGGTCGGGTGAGATGATGGGGGAGGGGAGGGACTGTGGGGGAGGCAGAGGGAACAGGGTCAGGGGGGCTGAGGGCAGTGGATTGAGGGTGGGAGGCACAGGGGGGACTGCGGGGGAGGCTGAGGGAACAGGGTCAGGGTGGAGGCTGAGGGCAGTGGGGCTGAGGGGAGCCCCGCCCCAGAGGGACCTGCCAGGGGGCCAGGTGAGCCCAGCAGTGCTTACCTGGAGCGGCTCCCAGGAAGCATCCAGCAGGCAGGTCCCTCCCAGTCCTTCTGGCTCCTTCCTACGGTTGGGTCCGGTCGAGGGGAGGGGGGCAGGGGCGGGGGGGGGGTCCCTCTGCCCGAGTCTACAAGCCCTGCCCCGCTGCAGCACGCAGGGGAGCGAGACCGCCTCGCTGCCTCTCTGTGTGCCGGGGCAGGGGCAGGGCTGCGCTCGGCAGGCTCCTGCCGGCCGGGCGGGGGGCCCCGTGGGCTGACACCGCCAGGCCGGGAGCTCTCAGCTGCGCGCTGCCCCAGGGCCCAGGGAGGAAAGGTGAGTGGCGCCGGCGGCGCTGGCTTGCCGCGGTTCCCCCAGCGCGGCTGCCCTGTCCGCGCTTTTGGGTCTTTAAATAGCCGTCCGGGGGGAAATCCCGGACATTTTTAGCTTTTTACAAATTCCCCCCGGACGGCTATTTAAAGACCCAAAAGCCGGACATGTCCGGGGAAACCCGGACATATGGTAACCCTAGGAGGGATGAGCCCCTCGTCGGCACCTGGTGGGGCAGGGATCGGCCCCCTGTCGGCACGTGAGATGAGATAGATCGGCTCCTCATCGGTGCGTGTGAGGGAGGGATCGGCCCCGCTTCAGCACATGGGGTAGGGCCATCGGCCGCTCATGGCACGTGGGGTGGAGGGATCAGCCCCTCGTCGGCGTGTGGGAGAGGGGATTGGCCCCTCGTCGGCGAGTAACGGGGGAGGGGCTCACAGCTGTGTTGTCTCCTGCAGGCGCTCCCCGGTGCCAGTCGGGCTGGGACCAGAACCAAGGGAGGTGCTACTTTTTCTCCCGGGCTAACCAGTCCTGGGAGGCAGCGAGAAACTCCTGCTTAGCCCAGAATGCTGATCTGGTGGTGATCAACGACGCAAGGGAGCAGGTACAAGCCCTCGGCCCAACCCATCCCTGGGGTGTAATGACCCCTGGGCAGAGGGCCGGCATGAGGCTTCGGCGCTGTTTGGACCTGACGGGAAGAAAGGAAGGGTGGGAGTTCCCGGTGCAGGGCTGGAGCAGGACTCCAGCAGTGATAAGGCCTAGCCCTGGCTCCTACACAGGGGTGAATTTTGCCTGGGTGGGGCAGGAGGGGCTTGGGGAAGCAGCACAGAGAAGGGACGACGTGGAGCAAACAGTGGGGAGGTTTGAGGAGGGCTCAGAAAGCAGAGCTGCTTGGCAGATAAGAGAGGTGGTTACCCGGCAGGGTTGTCAGACTCCCTGGGGTGCTGGGAACACGAAACTATCTTGCCCGAGGAAGATTCCCACCAGACTGCAGAGCCCATAGGTTACTGCTGGGAGAGAAGAGCCAGGACTCTACTGTAGTGCCACAGGTGAGGACTTTAATTTTTCCAGGTGGGTGCTCCACCCCCCCTCGGCCCTGCCTCCACTCCACCCCTTCCCCCGCCTATTCTCGCCCCTGCCCCTGCCCCTTCCCCCAAGACCCCGCCCTTGTCCCGCCTCGTCCCACCCCTGCTCCGCCCCCTCCCCCAAGCACCTCCTACCGGCTGCGCAACAGCTGATCGGTGGCGGGGTGGCCAAACAAATGATGGATGGGTGGCTGGTCGATGCTGAGCACCCACTGTTTTTTCCCCCCCATGGATGCTTCAGCCCCAGGGCACCCACAGAGTCGGCACCTATAGTAGTGAATGTATTTTTTTGGTCAGTGCTTTCCAGCGCCAGGAATGGGCCAGCACCCTGGCTGGTGCACTGCAGCCGTCATCGGCGCAATCCTGGTTGACATCAGCTGGGGATCCAGCCCAAAGATCCTGCAACAGGAACTTGGGTGACAAGTCTGCTGAGGCCTGAACCAGACCAGGCCCTGGCTGGCTCTGCTGGGCATATGGGAGGGGAAAGCAGGAACGACTTAGGTTAGACCCTGCAGCCAGCAGCCCTGGCTCTGATACCCACAGGGATGAGGAAGCCCGTCTGGGGGCAGGTTTTTTTACAGTCACTTTCAAAGTGGAACAGTCCTTATGAAAGAGGAACTCGGACGGTGCATTCGTAACGCTCACCCTTATCTCCTGCTGGATCCTGTCGTAATAACTGGCCTGACAATTTACCCTCGCTGTGAACGCAGAGCTGTAAAAGTTTGAGCGTTCCTGAGATGGCACAATGACCGAGAGTAACCAGGGTTGATGGGAAAAGGTCCCAAACGGGAGTTACTCCAAATGAAAGAGCCTCCTGCTGTAACTCAAGGACTGGGTTCAGATCACGCCTGGCAAACAAGAAACGCGTGGAACCAGAAAGGAGTGAATCCAGTCTTGGACATTAAACCTACTTGGTAGCCAAAGGAATGAGGGGATGGGCTGTTCCACCCATCGCTCCCTTTTGGTGCCCTGAAAGAGACATTGGGGAGAAAAATAGACTCTGGAGTGAGCTTCACCATCATGGCTCCCCCCTCCCCCGCATCTTCTGGGACCCCAGACCTTTGTCATCCTGAGCCTGAGACATCCTGACCAGACAGGGCCAGAGAGAGGGACCCAGATGATGTCACCTCTACCGGCTCCAGCTAATCCCAACCACCACCTGGGATGAAACAGGTCGGACTGTAACAACAACAGCCGCTCCAGCCTGTCTCAGCAGCAGGATGGTTGTTACCAGCTCTGATACCATCTAAGAGACAGTGCTGGGTTTCACTTAATCGTAGAACTGGAAGGAACCTTGAGAGGTCATCTAGTCCAGTCCCCTGCACTCAAGGCAGGACTAAGCGTTATCTAGACCATCCCTGACAGGTGTTTGTCCAACCTGCTCTTAAAAATCCCCAATGATGGAGATTCCACAACCTCCCTAGGCAATTTATTCCAGTGTTTAACCACCCTGACAGCTAGGAAGTTTTTCCTAATGCCCAACCTAAACTGCCCTTGCTGCAATT
>NW_020679122.1:0-2921 GCF_002925995.2 Terrapene triunguis | reverse complement strand
AGGTGGGTGCTCCCTGCTCACCTCCTTGGACAGGCTTGGCTGAGAGACGAAGAACTAAATGGAATCAGAGACCGAAAACTCCTCCCAGCTCTAGAGCTGATCCTGGCTTGTGCATGGTCACAGCCCAGGATGTCCCTGCTCTAGGACTAAATAGCTGAATCCAGTCTCCAAGGCTTTAAGCCCAGCTCTGATCTCACCTCCAGAGCAAACCACCCTGACAACCTGCCTGACTCTAACCCCACAGAGGGAGAACAGCACCCATCCTGGATCTCACATGATGGCAACATCCCTGGAAGGACCCTTGGCTAAAATCCAGGCAGGGCAGAGGCCCAAAGCATGTCCCCAGGTGTTTACAAAATAAAACATGGATTTCTAACACAGACACATGATCTACACTAGCCAAGAGCCTAGCGGCACCAGAAGGAACTTCGGGGGGGGGGGTGACAGGAGGCTCCCCAGGGGCTGGTGATCCCCTAGAACGAGGCACTGAAGTGGCTGGCTCAGGATCCTGACAGGCTCAGGGGTGTGGAATGGCCCAGAGCCCAGCCGTGTTCAGGGCCCAGTGGGTACAGACTGTGCTGGGCTGGGAGCAGTGAACGGGGAGGGGAGCAGGGATGTGTTGGCTCCAGCTAGTCACAGAGGAAGCTGCTTTCCCTCGCAGCCTGAGGTTCCTGCTCCCCAGAGCCCTTTGATCCTGGCCCTGCAGCCGGCACCGACTGCACAACCTCCATCAGCTGGGACAGACACCCAGCTTGGCCCCTTCGACTGCCCCTTGGTGGGTGGGAAGAGAGGAGCGGTGGGGGTAGGATGAAAGGGCCAGTTCAAAAATCACAGACCGAGCTCACTGAACCTTCCCAATCCCATCTCCTCTGCCTTAGTTTCTTCTGTCCCTCCTCGCGGTCAGGTTTCTGCATTTGCTCCCGGTCTCCGCGCTGGGGTTGTGGGGAGGGGTTTGGATGGGGGCAGCTCACATTCAGCCTTTGTGACAGGGTCACACTCTTGTGAGTGAGTCTCACTCACTGAGCAGCAAACCACTGACCCAAACTCACACTGGGCTGTGCTCAGAGCAGACGAGGGGCGTAGGATTCAGCTTTGTTACAGTAACACACGACCCAGGTCAGACCGCAGCAGCCAGACCAGCCCCTCCTCCAGCTCAGAAAGCTCGGCCAGCCTTGGCTAATGGGGGCTGGGGCAGTGCTGAGCGGTGGTCACATAACGCAGCCCTCACATGTCCCAGGAGAGAGGCACAGACACATCATCCGTTACTAGTCTGTGCAGCACCCAGCACAATGGGCCCAGTCCAGGCCTCACGGAACCTGGCTCAGTGACACCCATTAACTCAGCCATGGAGGGGTCAGGATGTCAGAGTGACGGGGCCTGGTCAGATACCTGGACAAGTACCAGCAGGTGGCTGTAAGTAGCAGGCAAACTGCCCAGCACTGAGCACATCAGCCTCCTGCTACCACACAGCTCCAAGCCTGTCAGCTGGGTCCATGCGTGTCCTGGGGTCCCAGGCCCTGACTAGATCCCCAGGCACAATACAGCGAATGTCCCAGTAGAATCCACTCACCTCCGAATCTCTTCAGCGCCTCCCTCATGTCAAGGGAAATTTTATACACAGTCTTCAGGTCAGTAGAAACAGCTTCTGGTTCCTGGAGTTTCACATTCTCACTCCTATGAAGAAAACGTCCCATCATCACTCAGCTGCTCTGTACACACATCATCCCAGAACCACCACCCAGAATATAAGAGCAATGAAAATGGGAAACACCTGCTCAATGTGCTTTTCACATCCTGAAAGGAAAAGGAGAATCAATGTTCTGTACTAACACAATGTGCATAAAACTGAGTGAGTCTCACTCTGGGCATCAAACTTCCATCTAGAAAATAGATCAACCCTCCCAGGCTCCACTGTTTTTTTAAACTCTCATACACCATTTTGTATTAACACTTGTTTCATTTATGTAGGTGAGACAGGAATTTAGCTAAAGGGTTCTCCCTTCTAGGGACCCAACCCATCAGTATCTGTATTTATCGCTTGTGTTGTATCCAGTGTTCTGAGCTAAACCCCATCCCTGTTCTGACTCCAGTATCATTTTTGTATCATCCATTTAATCTCCCACAGCCTCACTGGGTCTCCATGATGAGAATTCCCCTCTAACATGAACTGCGATATTTTGGAACTGATGGAGCCCTTAGCCGGATGTTCTGTTTGTCTGTAAACCACAGAACACATTTACTCTAATTGTTGGGATCCAGACCCAGGGATCTGAGTTATAATTCTGGATGGGTGGAGAATTTTGATGCTGTCTCACTTTTAGCAGCTCGAAAACTGGTTGCTGACACTTCTCTATCTCTGTGATCAGCTGCTGCAGAGAGGAGCTTTGCTGGGAGAGTTTGGTGACATTTTCCTGTAGTCTCTGCAGAGTCTTCCTCTCCTCCTCCTCCTCCTCCAGGCTCTGCAGAAGCAGCTGCTCCTCCTCTCTCAGCAGTGTGTGCAGTTTCTTAAATTCACCTGCAATCATCTCTCTCTTATTCTTCACTTTGCTCTGGAGATAGGAAAATAGGAAAGACACAGAGAAAAGTGAGCCAGATGCTGCGTTACACAGGCTAGGCCTCTGTCCATGAAGCAGGGGATATTAGACCAGTATCAGATTTGTAAGGATATTTACTTTTTTGGGAACTGTACCATAAAGGGTTTGTTTTAGTTCAGAATTAATAAGGCCAGTTCCATAGCGAGGTTGTCTAGGGTGCTTGTAAAGCTGAAGTATGTTATTGCAGGTGGCATGGGACGGACACAGTGGAGTGGGCAGAAATCAAGGGAACAGGAGAGATTTATAGCAGGCTTCCCAGGGCATCCGTGGGGAGATTTGGGTGCCAAGTGTTGGGCCCTCAGACACCAAGGGGAGCCGTCGCAGCGG
>NW_020679121.1:0-5441 GCF_002925995.2 Terrapene triunguis | reverse complement strand
CTCCTTATCTCTATTATTTCTGCTAGTGTGAGTGAAACTGCAGCCATGTGCTAGAAACACTGACCAATACATTTCTACTTTAACATGTAAGCAGTTAGCACAGGAGTAGATGAGAGTTCACAAGATGGAGTCTGGGGGTTTCAGATAGGCCCAAAGCAAAAGAGTTTCATCGACACTTTGGCCTTCCGCTCTCCCGAGTTACCTGGTAGCTATGCCTAGTGGATCCCAACAATCCCCCCTTTGAGAATACTCAACAAACCTTTGTTAGAGTTTTCTCATACTCTAAAGACAAAATGTGATTAAGCTCCATGCAATCAGGATTATCAATAAGAGGGTATAAGGGAACTTCTGGGGTATGGGAGGTACAACACTCTTCTCCAATAAGGGCACAGACCCCGCCCCGTGAAGCTAACACATAATCTAGGGCCTGGCGGTTCTGCAAAGCCAGCAATCGAAGCTGGTACAGCTCAGAACTTATGCTTTTCTCTATGGCCAGGGTATCATTGGCAAACTTAAATTGTCAGAGGTGCTACTGCTAGTAACCATCCACCTTTGACAATAGTCTGACCAATTTTGGGGTACTACTCTCCAGGGCAATCCCGCTAAATGATGGGGAGTCTGGGCACATATCCAACAGTTGGAGAGAGAGAACTCATGGGCAAAGGCAATTTTCAGGGCCTCATAGATATTGGTAGCCATATTTGCAGGGATGGCTCCCCATCCTGCATGCGATGTGGGTGAAACAGTAGGTAACAGAAGAATTGCCTCTGTGATAAAAAGAAATGCTGTGAGAGACCCTAAACCTAAACCCATATTATAATTACCACAACCCAAATACCCAGTAAACAAGAAGAATTATTGACACTAAACAAGTCAAAAAAATAACAAGACCAAATACATAGACCAGGTCGGCTTTCTGTGAGAAAATAAAACCAATGCTCAGGGTTCTCGTGGGGAGTATGCTGTGACTGTTCAGAAAGATCACAACGCATTCCCAGTGACCCTTACTGTCTTTTAAATAACAGCTTAAGTCCCAAATTGTCGTTAGCAGTCTTCTCCGCAGACTGGACAGTCCACTGTTCAGGAATGGGCACTGCTTTCAGTCGAGAGTGATGAATCCAGTTCTTGTGTCCTTCGACCTTTGCCGCTGTATGGGTGACAAGCAGGATGGTGTGGGGTCCCTTCCACTTCTTTTGGAGAGGCTCGTCCTTCCAGGTCCGCACGAGAATGGAGTTATCAGGCTGCAGGGAGTGGACCCGAGGTATCCAGCAAAAGAGGCTGTGAATCTTTGGTTTGCCTGTGAAGAAAAGAAAGAACAGCAGACAGAGGGCACATGTACTGAGACAAGAAACCATACCCCACTTCCCATTCCCCTGCCAGAACTGGGGTACCATTCATAGGCCATGCTCTTCCAAACATAATCTCGAAGGGACTAAGCCCTATCCTGCCCTTAGGGAGAGCACGAATGCAAAGTAACACAAGGGGCAAGGCATCAGGCCACTCAAGAGAGGCCTCCTGACAGACCTTTGAGAGGTGTCGCTTGAGTGTCTGATTTGTGCGTTCCACTACTCCACTGGCTTGTGGTCACCAGGGTGTGTGGAGTTTCCAGGGGATTTGCAGAGCACTTGATATCTTTTGAACCACTTGAGATGTGAAGTGTGTTCCATTGTCAGATTCCATCCACTGAGGAAGGCCGAAGCGAGGAATGATCTCCTTAACAAACTTAAGAGCCACTGTCTTGGCAGTGTTGTTGCGACATGGGAAGGCTTCAGGCCGCCCGCTGAATCGATCCACTAAGACGAGAAGGTACCTGTACCCTTGAGTCCTGGGAAACTCAGAAAAGTCTATTTGCCACACTAATCCTGGGCCTGGGGTAGGTTCCAGGGTGGCTGGTGGCACTGCTACTCCTGGTCGAGGGTTATTCTTTTGGCAGATTAAACCTTCAGCTTGTACTTGTGATGTTAGTGGTTTAAGTCCAGAGGTTAGAAAATATTTATTCATGAGCTGGATAAGAGCCTCTCTGCCTGCGTGTGTGGTTTGATGCAGTTTCTGCAACACTGGTTGAATCAGGCCCTTGGGCAGGAGGATTTTTCCCTCTGTGGAATAAAGCCATCCCTCCTTTTCCTGGAGACCGAGACTGTCAGCCAGGTTTCTGTCCTCTTGGGAATACTGAGGGGCTGCAAGCTCACCCACTGATGGGATGAGGGCATGCATTTGGGCATTTTCCTCAGTTGGTGATTTCAGGGTAGCAGCTCGCTTAGCTTCCTTGTCTGCTCTGGCATTGCCCTTGATTACATCTTGATCTTCCCTCTGATGAGCTTTGCAATGTACCACTGCTACTTCTGAGGGGAGTTGTACTGCTTCTAAAAGCCGGAGAATTTGAGACTCATGCTTGACCTGAGAGCCTTGGGCTGTTAGCATTTCCCTTTGCTTTCACAAACCAGCGTAAGCATGCAATACCCCAAAAGCATACTTTGAGTCAGTAAAGATATTAACCCGTTTGTCTTTTGCCAGCTCGAGTGCCCGAGTCAGGGCCACTAGTTCAGCAAGCTGGGCCGACGTTCCTGCTGGTAAACTCTCAGCTTCCACGGTATCATGAAGAGACACAACAGCATAACTAGCCCCCCTTTGCCCATCCACAACAGTACTACTTCCATTTGTATACCATTCCAAGTCAGCATTTGGGAGTGGCTGATTTTTTTTTAGATCTGGGCGGCTAGAATACTGAACATCTATGATTTCTAAACAGTCATGTTCCTGTTTTTCTGTCTCTGGTAGCAGTGTAGCTGGATTAAGGGAGGGACAGATCTGTAGGGTGACTTCAGGATTCTCTAACAGCTTCGCCTGGTACCGAGCAACCCGAGCCTGTGTGAGCCAAAGACCACCCTTAGTGTCTAGCAAGGCTCGGACCATATGGGGAATATACACTTGGACAGTTCCTCCCAGTGTCAGTTTCTCCGCTTCCCCAAGCACTAGAACAGTAGCTGCGACCGCCCTCAAACAGGCTGGCCATCTCCTTGAAACTTGATCCAGTTGTTTAGAAAAGTATGCCACAGGACGCTTCCAGGCACCTAATAGCTGAAATGCCCTGTCCGCTTCTGGGGACCGGTGAAAGGGGTCATGTTCCGTTCCCTTAACACATTTATACAGAGGTTTAGCCCACAGTTCAAACTCTGGAATCCATATTCTGCAAAAGCCTGCCATGCCCAGGAATGCCCTAAGCCGTTTGCTGGGGATGGGAACTTGGCAGATAGCCTCCTTCCTTTCGTTTGAGAGCTGTCTCTCTCTCTGCCTGATGTGAAATCCCAGATATTGAACCTCTGAAAGAGCAATTTGGGCTTTGCTTTGAGATACCCTGTATCCTCGCAGTCCAATAAAGTTTAAGAGACTCACAATAGCTCTGAGACAAGGGATTAGATCCACAGCAGCAATTAGCAAGTCATCTACATATTACAGCAAGAGGGCTTTGTCTGAATTATCCCACTCCTCCAAGTCTCTGGCCAAAGCCTGTCTGAACAGAGTGGGGGAATTTTTAAATCCTTAAGCCAATACTATCCAGCAAAACTGCCTTTTAACCCTTCTGTTGTCCTCATTATGCCTTGCAGTATTTTGCAGATCTCACTTGCTTGGGCACATTCAGGCCCCCCCTTTTTCTTGGTTGTCAGCAAAGTCTTGGCTATGAACAATGTCCTTGGACTGAGGCCAGCTGTATTTTCCTCTCAGTTAACTCATTCTGTGCTTTTTCCTCTTCTCCCTTTCTCTGCTTCTTCTAACTTCCAAAGGAACCTTCCACTCTTCACTCATACACCTTTTCTCTAACCATTAACACATACTCATTGCCATCCCTTTCCAGTAACATAATTTCTGTGCAAAGCTTTGATGCAACAAACCAGGACAAGCACACTCACTTCTGAGGATTTCACGCTGTACAACCTCTGGTGTCTAATAGCTTTCCCTTTTTAAACCTTAAATGCCTTCTCTCTCTTTACCAGATCTTTTATCTGCTATTTTGTTACCCAAAAACAAATTCAAATCTTTTATTCTCCTGGCTTTGACTACCCTGCTGCAGCCACAACCTTTGGTCTTTAGTTAAAACATTTTAAATCTTATAAAGCGTTAAGTCACCTTAAGGATTAAATGCTAAATACCTTAAACAACACTAGTTTCCTGTGTCTGGCAAAAGTATTCTCAGTTTTGCAACTTTAATACAATACCAATTCATCTCAAACTTATAAAACACAGATTGTATACAACAGGAGTGTTCTTCAGCAAATTAGACTAACGTATTCATAGTCGAATAATTCCACTTAAATAACCTCTTGCCTGAATTACTTACAGACATTCCTACCAAGTTTCACTGCTTGATTCCCTCTAGCAACTACAGAGTTAACTTCTCACTCTCTTTTCTTAAATCACTTGCTTGTCTCCCAAAACGACACCCAATCAACTCAGATTTTACCATTCCAATTATTGTCCTGGGGATTTGAAATCCCCATGCTTATAATTACTTACTCTTTTCCTTCCACTATGCCCTCAAAGTTTCCAACCTGTTTTCCAATCTCTCTGTCTGTTGCCTGCCGGCTTGGGCCCGATCCTGCTTTTCTTGCTGAACCGTCCCTTCCATGGGCACCGGCTTTTTTCACTACCAATTTAGCTAGGAGGGTGGGTTTCTCAACTAGCCCCCACCCTTCCTGGTCTCTTCCCTTAAACATTCTTACTCATAAAGCTACCCGAGTCCTCCCTCGTGAGGCTTATGGCTAGCTAGACAACCTTCAAAGATAGAAATGAACTTGCTTGGATTCGTTGAGAATTCTCCTGCCTCTGCCTTAAAAGCAGCCAGATGTTAAAAGCAACATGACACAAGATCCTGTGTTCCTGGACGGGCTAACACACTCTCAGTAATCAACGGATACAATCCCACCAAGGGGGGGGTACTCTCTAAAGCCTGTGGGGGTGAAGGAGCCAAAGGGGACACCGATTCTGGCATTACAACAGTGGGAGGGTTCTGGGGTTTAGCAGCCGTTACTACCGAGCCTGTCGGAGTCAAATGGCACTTGAGCAAAATATCAGTCCTATTTCTTAACACCATAAACGTATATGTTAACATACATTCCAAGGGTGTCCCAGCATATGTGCTTTGTCCGGACCCCATTATGCTCGTGTCTAATTAAACCTGGTCACGGGTTCGACCGACCCCCCTTGCGATCAAGATATCCTGGTCACGGGGTTTCCCCTCGCAGGAGTCTCGGTGCGGCTAGAGTCGGTTTAAGTCCTAGACCTGGTTATCACAATTTTGGCTTCCAGCATATCATTAGTATGAAAAAGAACAATATTCCTGCCAAGAATAAAAGCAAGCCCTGGGGCTTTTCTACGTCCCAGTAATTGTCCAGTACAGCCCACAGACTAGGAAAGTTAGTGAAATTATTCATTAAACGTTGCCT
>NW_020679120.1:0-3151 GCF_002925995.2 Terrapene triunguis | reverse complement strand
ACTCCCAAATTTAAAAAAAAGGGGGTGCCAACCTGTTCCGCCAGTTCAGCCAGCCCCAGAGGGAGACAGCCATATGGGAGGGGCGGTGAAGATCTCTGCCCTGAGGGCTGATGTTCGCAGGCCTGCTTTGACTACCTGCAGCGAGCAGATAACTGCCAGGAGAAGGATCCCAGCCTATTCAAAGAACAGGGTGCTTGCTGCTTGCTCAGCTCAGGAGGGTGTGAGGACATAAATGCCAAATAAGCAGCGCATGCTTTCAGTGCATAGGATTAGTGGCCCATGTACCTTTCAGTACTGAAGAAATCTGTATGTTGTATACTATTTTTCTTTTACTGATATGTGCTGAATTGCTGTAATGATAAGAGCATGTTTAGATTTATGAGGCGTGTTAGTTAACCCGCAAATTGTCTTCTTATCAACGGAAGGATTTTTTTGTTTAGTCTGAGCAGCTTTTACTACACTGTGGTGTCTTTCCTCCAAATTGGAGTAACTCAGGGTACCGGCATCTCCATCTGTCCCAATGTGCATATTTGTGTTATTATCCACAGGTGGGAGTTCCGCTGTCAGGACAGACTGAACCTGCTCCCCGTCCCTGCAGTAAAATGGAATTATTACGGGTATGGGTGTAATCCAAGTTGGGTGGGTTACACTCAGGCCAGGCCCTGGTCTCCGGCTCTTTAACGGATCACTGACTCTGCTCTCCCAGGAGCCCCCCTCTGGCTGAACACAGGTTGCTCTTACAGGCCCAGCTCAGCATGTGACATCTACCCTGACTTTCCATCCAGACTCCATGGAGAGTGGAGAACTGAGCAGGATTATGACATCACAGGTATCAAGGAGACTGAACAGCAGTAACATAAGAATGACCATACTGAGTCAGACCAATGGTCCAGCTAGCCCATTATCGTGTATTCCCACAGTGGCCAATACCAGGTGTTTCAGAGGGAATGAACAGAACAGGTAATCATCAAGTGATCCACCCCCCATTGCCCATTCCCAGCTTCTGGCAAACAGAGCCTAGGGACACTCAGGGCATGATATTGCATCCCTGCCCATCTTGGCTAATAGCTATTGATGGACCTATCTTTCATGAACTTATCTAGTTCTATTTTGAACCCTGTTATAGTCTTGGCCTTCACAACATCCTCTGGCAAGGAGTTCCACCGGTTGACTGCGCGTTGTGTGATGAAATACTTCTTTTGTTTGTTTTCAACCTGCTGCCTATTCATTTCATTTGGTAACCGCTAGTTCTTGTGTTATGAGAAGGAGTAAATTACATTTCCTTGTTTACTTTCTCACCACCAGTCATGATTTTATAGACCTCAATCATATCCCCCCTTAGTCGTCTCTTTTCCAAGCTGAATAGTCCCAGTCTTATTAATGTCTCCTCATACAGAAGCTGTTCCATACCCCTACTCATTTTTGTAGCCCTTTTCTGAACCTTTTCCAATTCCAAGATATCTTTTTTTGAGATGGGGAGACCACATCTGCACGCAGTATTCCAGATCTGGGTGTACCATGGATTTATATAGAGGCAATAGGATATTTTTCTGTCTTGTTATCTATCCTTTTCCTAATGATTCCCAACTTTCTGTTTCCTTTTTTGACTGCCACTGCTGATTGAGTGGATGTTTTCAGAGAACTATCCACAATGCCTCCAAGTGCTCTTGTTGAGTGGTAACAGCTAATTTAGCCCCCATGATTTTATCTGTATAGTTGGGAGTAAGTTTTCCAATGTGCATTACTTTGCATTTATCAACCTTGAATTTCTTCTGCCATTTTGTTGCCCAGTCATCCAATTTTATGAGATCACTTTATAACTCTTCACAGTCTGCTTTGGACTTAACTATCCTGAATAGTTTTGTATTGTCTGCAAATTTTGCCACCTCGCTGTTTACCCCTTTTTCCAGATCATTGATGAATATGTTGAATAGGACTGGTCCCAGGACAGACCATTGGGGGACACCACTATTTACCTCTCTCCATTCTGAGAAATGGATTATTTATTCCTCCCCTTTGTTTTCTATCTTTTAACCAGTTACTGATCCATGAGAGGACCCTCCCTCTTATCCCATGACAGCTTACTTTGCTTAAGAGCCTTTGGGGAGGGACCTTGTCAAAGGCTTTCTGAAAATCCCAGTATGTCAGTGCACTGCAAGGCCTTCAGTGGCTTTTAAACTTTCCCATGGGGACATCGGAGACATGGTCCAGTTAACTTGTGTTCAGGCCTAACAAGAACCTGCTGTGAGAAACTCGTTTTAACAATGATGCCCCTGTGCCAGCACAGGTCACAGGTCAAAATGTGTCACTTCAACAACTATGGCATTGGGAGAGCCCAGAATCACCACCACACACCACAGGAATGTACTGACTATGACCCCTTACTTCAAATGCACTGTGGCCTAGTGGAGAGAACACTAGACGGAACTCAGGAGACTTAAGTGCTAGTCCTGTCTCTGCTACTGTCTTGCTGGGTGACCTTGGGTAAGTCACTGTTCTTCTCTGTGCCTCAGTTTCCCATCTCTAAAAGGGGGCGAATGCTACAGACCTCCTTTGTAAAGTGCTTAAAGATCCACTGACTGAAAGTGTTAGATAAGAGGTAGGGCTCTTTATTATCTCATGATATAGGGTGCTTTTCTTAAAGCTCCCACTGCTGGAATCAAGTGATTTATCTGAGAATCTCGGCTTTTTATTTTATTTTATTTTATTTTATTTGTTAGCACATTTTAAGCCCTCATGGTTGCAAAGAGAAGCTGGAAAATGTAAATTGAGTGCACCCTAGCGGCTCAGACACCAGAAGGCAAATGAAGAGTTCCCCAGATGATTTTTTTTTAAGATATCGTTATTTTGAAGTCAATCTCATGATTTTGGTGGGGCCCAGCTCATGGTTTTGGAATGCTTGGGCAGGCGATACCATGAAAGTTTTTCTCCACTTGTAACACTAGATTATCACTTCAGGCTGCGAGATTCTGCTTCACAAGTAGGGAAAAAACGTCCCTTGCCTGGGGGCTTGAGAGTCATAAAGCTTTGAAAAGACCCAGGGTTTTCCTGGGAAATCTGATGCCCTCTCTCCTGCCTAGTTCTGAGCTCAGCAGCTCAGCCCTCTTGGGCTGTTGCCACATCCTATCTCCTGATGTAAGCACAGCATTGA
>NW_020679119.1:0-2278 GCF_002925995.2 Terrapene triunguis | reverse complement strand
AGCCCCATGCACACCGCTCTATCGATCTATCTCTCTATCTAATGCCCCGATCACTGTATTATGAGAGGCTGTTCCCCCCTCATACTGAGGCTGAGCTGCTGCAAATACAGTGAGATCTGTGCTCTCTGCAGATGAGCTGTGTGTCAAAAACGTTGGTGCTGCAGGAAGGTGATTTATCCATGTATGTTTCCTACGGGTTTGTCGGACTCACTCCCTGGAGCCCTCATGGGCTCAGAGGGAAGAATTAATGTTCTTGCCCTCTAGTTCCCTGGAGAGTTTTCAGAAACTAAAATAATCACAATTAAAACAAGGCAGCAGGGTCTAGAGGAAAGATTGTGAGGCAAACACTAAGGGCACACAGGACTGTACTCGAGACATCTGGCAACAATTCCTAGCCCTGCCGCTGACCTGCTGTGTTACCTTGGGAAAGTCATTCCCTAGGGCTGTCTTTCTCCTCCTACCCTTTGCCTGTCTTTTCTACTGTAAGCCCTTTGGGGCGGAGACTGGGTCTTACATAATACAATGGGCCTCTCATATCAGGTGCAACTATCAGATAATTAATTAATTATTAAAAAGCTAAGGGTTAAGGTGTCCTGAGATCTGATCCCAATTATTCCCCTGACTTTGTTCAGTCTCTTCACCGCTCCATTCCTCAGTTTGTCATCTGTCCAATGGGCATAATAGTTACTTGGAGGATAATTCATAATGAGTGGTGAAGGTGGGGGGAAGTCTTTTTTGGTATTATGAAAACCTGGAAATGGAAAACATTTTTGTATATTTTTTCAGGTTTGTGTGTGGGGGGGGAGTTTTCAATATCAGAAATGTTTTCCCAAAAATATAAAATGTTTACCATAAACTTGCATTTTTACTAGAGAAGTTTATTGAAAACTAAACACTTTTCAGTCTCCAGTTTCATTTTTTTGCCCGCCTCCCATCCAAAAGCAATATAATGGGATGTTACGAAACAATGACAATTCCCATAAAAATATAATTTTCATTTTTGACCAGCTTTAATAATGAGTAATGAAAACTAATTTAAATGCATTTGAGTTGATGTGGGTGCAACATTCATTGCAATTTTATTTGACAGCATAGGCTTGTCATAGGAACTGTCTAACTAGGTAAGATGTTTTGACCATCCAATCCAGTATTCTGTCCCTGATAGTGGCTAGTACCACCTGATTCAGAGGAAAGTTTAAGAGGCCCCTTAGAGGACAGTTCTTGAATAACCTGCCCATGGCGGAATCTCATTATCAGCTTGTGAATGGTCTATGGCATGAGGAAGGTGAGTTTCTATCCCTCATAGAGTTGTATCTACTCCAAAGTAACTGCATGCTCTCATTATCCAGATAGGCTGAAATATTCAAGGGAACATACTGGATTTGTGTGTCTAAATCCCATTGGCTTTTGACAGGAGAGGAGTGCCCAGCTCCATTAATCTTCTTTGAATATCTCGCTTAGTTTATTATTAATTACTTATTTTGTAGATTCCGTCACTGACAATTTTCAAATCAAGATTGGATGTTTTACTAAAAGATCTGCTCTAAGTATTATTTTGGGGATGTTCTGTGGGCTGGGTTATACAGGAGGTCAGACTAGACAGTCATTATGGTACGTTCTGGCCATGGAATCTATTCATCTACTTTGATCTCCACCAAAAATAGGAACAACATTTTTCCAAAAATTGACAAAATGGTAGATTATTTAAAAAAGATTGTAAATTTCTATGAATTAAATAAAATAAAATTTTCTTTAAACAATGGTGTAGGAGGATTCTGATCCTCTCTCCTGTTTTTGACCAGATTTATTCAAATTAATTACGGGAGATTTTAGCTGAATTAGGCAACACCTCAGGCTAACACAACTCCACCTCTATCGTGGTGATGTAGGCTATTTTATGTTCCTGGAGGGGCCAACATGACCAGTGATTGGATTTTCAAGGTTGCCTATAGATAGTTGGCCACCAAAATTCCAATTAGTTTTAATGGGAATTGGTCATCCGAGGCCCCTAGGTGAAAATCTCCACCCATAGTTTTACGATCAAAACCTGCAACACTTTTCTGGTGGCATTTTTAAGGCTATTATTCAATATTTTTATTAACAACTTGGATAACGGAGGAGAGAATATGCTGATAAAACTTGCATATGACACCAAGCTGGAAAGGGTTGCAAACACTTTGGAGGACAGGATCAGAATTTGAAATGACCTTGACAAATTGGAGAATTGGTCTAAAATCAGCAAGAGGAAATTCAATAAAGACAAGTGCAAAGTTCTTCT
>NW_020679118.1:0-2363 GCF_002925995.2 Terrapene triunguis | reverse complement strand
TGTTGTAAACATGTAAACATTTATTTTGAACAGAACAGGAACATTAACAATGGGTTTTTCATGATTGGTTTGCCCTAGGCTCTTAATGTTTAAGTCCTTGGCAGTGCAACTACTGCAAAAGAATCTAACAATGTCCGGTTTATCATGATTAGTTTGCCCTAGGCGCTCTACTTTTCAGTCCTTGCCAGTGCAGCTACTGGAAAATAAGGTCTATATGTCCGGGGATAGAGCTGAAATCCTCATGGGACATCTCCACGAAGCTCTCCTGGAGGTAATTGGAAAGCCTTTGCATGAGGTTCCTGGGGAGAGCGGCCTTATTGTGTCCTCCGTGGTAGGAAACTTTCCGCGCCAGGCTATCATCAAGTACTCTGGTATCATTGCCTTGCAGAGCATGGCGGCATACGGCCCTGGTTTTTGCAGGCTTTCACGCAGCATGCGTTCTTTCTCTGTCTCAGAAATCCTCAGCAGAGTGATGTCGCTCATGGTGACCTGCTTAGAATTAGGGGAATGTTACTATTGGGACTGCTTGCCTATTCCTTTACAGAACTCTAACCGGCGGTTTACAGCCACGCGGTGGAGGCGGGAGAGGGGCAGCATACAGGGATCTTTCCCGGGGACAGCCGCGAGGGGGTGGGACAGGGGCTGAGTTCATGCTTGCCGGCAGCAGGAATGGCCAATGCTAGGGGCATTGCTTTGAACGGTAAAGGAGGGCACTGCTATAATTTAAGTTTTAAGCAGACAAAAGTCTATGGCTTACCATGTCAGCCTGCTACCCGAATTCCGCTGTCCTGCCCCGCTTGTCTGATCTCCACTGCAAGACCCCAGGCACTGAATGTGAAGGCCGAAAATTCGACTTTGTCCTGAGTGTGCATGTGATAGGTGCTGTGCATGGTTTTGTTCACAAAGAAAGACTATGTTCATTGTTCACAAAAAATCATCTTTTTGAGGAATTCACTCCCTTTTCCGCATCCCACAGCGACTGTCTCCCGACCTAGCCTGGCATCCCCCTCCCAGAGGCTGGCGCAGATTAGGCGGAGAAAGAAAAGGACATGGGACGACATGTTCTCAGAACTTATGGGCTGCTCCCGAGCCGAGGCAGCTCAGCAGACCCAGTGGAGGGAGAACATGTCGCAATACCATCGATCAAACATTGAACGGGAGGAGAGGTGGCGGCAGGAAGACCAGCAGGCGACTTAAACGCTGCTTGGACTAATGAGGGAGCAAATGGACAGCGCTCCGGCGCCTTGTGGATGTTCTGCAGGACCGGAGGCAGGAGGACAGAGCCCCGCTGCAGTCTCTGTCTAACCGCCCTCCCCCGCCACAAAGTCCCATACCCCCCTCACCCAAAGTCCCAAGAAGGAGGGGCGGCAGGGGCCGTAAAAACTGTCACTCCACCCCTGCAGACTGCTCGAGTACCAGAAGGCTCTCATTCCCCAAAATTTGATAAGTCCTTTCCTTCCCGCCTCACCCAAGCCCCCGTCCCAGTTTCATCCCCTAACTGTGTAGTTGCTAATAAAAAATATGTTTCTGTTAATTACTGTTTCCATCATGTTCTTTTAGAGGAGAGTGTGTTTGAAGGGTGGAAGGGGGTTGGTAATTGGAGAGCACAGTCACCTTTACCAGGGTACAGACACGGGGGCAGGTTCAGCAGCAGGTCACACACACATTGCAGTCACTAGGTACCCTGGTCGGTCTGGGAGGTGGTTTTCATGTTGTCTGTGGGGGGGTGCTATGTGACTTTGTGGCAGGGGAGGGCGGTTAGAGATCTTATGCAGCGGTTCTTTACCTTGGATCACAGAACCACGCAGCAGGGGATCTGTAACCGTCCTCCCCCGCCACAAAGTCACATAGCCCCAACACACAGAGTCCCAAAAAAGAGGGGTGGCAGGCTCCGTTGAAACAACCAGTCCACCACTGCGGACCGCTCTAGGAGCAGGAGCCTGTCATTCCTCAAGTTTAGAAGCGTTCTTTCCATCACTACGCCCGCTCGCCACCACAGTCTGCGTCCCAGTTTCAATTGTTTACCGCGAAACCCGTAATAAAGAAAACGGGGTTCATTAACAAAGTTCCATTTATTTTATTTTTAAACGTGGGTTGGAAGGGGGGGGATGGGGTGAACGGGGTATGTACCTGGAGAGGATAGTCAACATTAACCGGGTAAAGAAACGGGGGCAGGTTCAGCTTCTCTTTAAACAAACTTAATAGTCACAGGTTACCCTGCTCACTGAGGAACCTAGCTTTCAAAGCCTCCCAGATGCACAGTGCGTCCCACTGGGCGCTTCTAATCGCACGGCTGTCTGGCAGGGCGTAATCAGCAGCCAGGCTATTTGCCTCAACCTCCCACCCCGCCATAAAGGTCTCCC
>NW_020679117.1:0-22731 GCF_002925995.2 Terrapene triunguis | reverse complement strand
GAGGGACCTTGGCCCCTCCCAGTCCAGGCTGGGATCCTTTCTCAGTGCGGGGGTTTAGTGAAATGCTGCTAGGCAGTCCAGAGATGGGAATGCAGCCGGAGCCCTGCTGGGATTCTTTCCCCCACCTTCTGCCCTACACTATAGAGCACTGGTGGGGCACGTGTTTCAATGCACAGGGTCCCGGCAGGTTCTGCACTGGCAGGCAGACATTCACTAGCTTTGGCCACGTTGGCCATGCTTCCAGACTCACCCGTATGCTTGTGCTCTGCAGGATTGGCCCCAGGGCTATGAACAGCTTCTCCGTGTGGTGTGTCATTTCGGAAACTGTAAGAGACACAGACACACGGCTTGGCAGGGCTGATGTTAAACCGGGGTGTGCAGGGACCTGAGATCTCAGGAACCTTAGAGCAACCTCAATGTCCCTATGTGACCCTGCCGGCAGGTTACCCCCATGGATAACCAGCTGCATCTGCCCAGGCTTGCAGTTCCAGCAGTGATTGTCCTCTCTCACTGCCGCAGCATCGGCTGAGGGGCTGCAGGACTTGGATTATCTACTGCAGACAGGGACAAATGACCCCAATGAGGCCCAGTGCTAAGCACTGCTAATTGCACAAGAGGCCATAACACATCAAAAGACGAGGCCTCGCTGTGGGTCACTTACTGTTGGATCGGACTGTCCGGTCCAGAATGAAGAGACTGGCACAGGTCTCCTCTTCCTCGTCCTTGTTCAGCCTCCTGAACAGGAACACAAGCAGCTTTACCAGGAACAAGGGGGCTGCAGGAAGAGGAATGAATCAGAATGGGGTGAATCATAAAGGGGAAGGGAAAAGAGTTCTATGCCTGGGCTCTGAAACTCTGCAGGCTGTGATCTAGAGACCCACACAGACAGGTCAGGGATGGGGAGACAGCATCCAAGGGCTCCTCCCTGCCCCCGTGCTGGGGTGAGGAAACCACGCGGGAGCTTGGAAGGGAGATCTTAATGTCCCTTCATGAGGCCTTACCAGGGGCCAAGGATCTGGCCAATTGTCTCTGCCTGTTCACCTCCTACAGTGGTCACTTCCAGAGTGTACCAGGGATGTATACTTCTGCTTTCTGGCTGTGGGCCAGCCACTTCCCCTCCTGGAGCCTTGCTCTCCGCAGGTATAGCTGGGCTAACAGCTAACCCTGCCCTGGGCCCAGGGAGAGGTGAGTGCGCGGGACACTCTGGGGAGAGGTGAAGCTCAGGACAATGGTTATTAGTTCTCTCCCTGGTTCCCTAATGCAGCCCATTGCTGACCAGCCAGCAAAGAAGAAGGAAAGCAGAGCCAGGTGCTGGGAATGGAGTCGCCTCTCTCCTCCCATCTGCAACACCTGCCCTGGCAAGGGGGATCAGAGCATGTTCTCTAGGGCCAGAGAATGGCAGTGAATCTGGGAGCAAGGAGATGGGGAAAGGGGGTCAGAGCCTTAGAGGGTCAGTGTTTTGTGGGGAAGGCAGTAGGGGGCAGGAGTCCAGGCTGAGTTGGTGATGGAGGGAACCTTGTACCATCTGTGCCATGGGCACTTCCCCAGTGTGCTGTGGATTTCCTGCTCTCTCCTCACTCACTCTGGTCTTCCTTGGCCTTTCCTCGTCCTCGCTGATTGGAGCGAGCTGTCCCCTGGGTGAGGAATAGGCCTTTCGCTTGGTGCCTAAAATGAACAGAAGGAAACTAAGTTTGCTCTTAAGCAAAGGAAGCAGTCATGGGATTAGAGGGACGGTCCTCTCATGGACTGTAGCTGGTTAAAAGACAGGAAACAAAGGGTAAGAATATATTTTCAGTTTTCACAATGAGGTAAATAGTGGGGTCCCCAAAGATCTATACTGGGGCCTTTGCTGTTTAGGGGTAAAATGGTGAGGCGGCAAAAATCTCTGGATGATACAAAATTATTCACCATAGTTAAGTCCCAGGCAGACTGCAAAGAGTTACAAAGGGATCTCACCAAACTGGGTGACTGGGCAACAAAATGGCAGATGAAATTCAGTGTTGATGAGTGCAAAGTAATGCACATTGGAAAACATAATCCCACATAGAAAATGACGGGGTCTAAATTAACTGTTACCACTCAAGAACGAGATCTTCGAGTCATTGTTGATAGTTCTCCATAAACATCAACTCAATGTGCAGCGGCAATCAAAAGAGCTAACAGAATGTTGGGAATCATTAGGAAAGGGATAGATAATAAGACAGATAATATCATATTGCCTCTATGTAAATCCATGGTACACCCACATCTTGAATACCATGTGCAGTTCTGGTCACCCTATCTCAGAAAAAATATATTAGAAATGGAAAAGATTCAGAGAAGGGCAACAAAAATGATTAGCAGGATGGAGCAGCTTCCATACAAGGAGAGATTAAAAAGACTGGGACTGTTCATCTTAGACAAGAGACAGCTAAGGGGAGGCATGATAGAGGTCTATAAAATCATGAATGGTGTGGAGAAAATGACTAGGGAAGTGTTATTTACCCCTTGACATAACACATGAACTAGCGGTCAGCCAATGAAATTAATAGGCAGTGGGTTTAAAACAAACAAAGGGAACTATTTCTTCACACAATGCACAATCAACCTGTGGAACTCATTGCCAGGGGATGTTGTGAAGGCCAAAAGTATAATTGGATTTAAAAAGAACTAGATACATTCAAGGAGGATAGGTCCATTAGTGGCTATTAGACAAGATGGTCAGGGATGCAACCCCATGCTCTGGGTGTCCCTAAACCTCTGACGGCCAGAAGTTGGAACTGGATGACAGGGGATGGATCCCTTGATAATTGCTCTGTTCTGTTCATTCCTCTGAAGCACCTGGCATTGGCCACTGTCAGAAGACAGGGTACCGGGCTAGATGGACCATTAGTCTGACCCAGCTTGGCCATTCTTATGTTCTTATGAAGAGCCCCTGGGGAGTTGAGCTGCTAGAGGGAGCTGCCAGGTGGGTCAGTTCCCCCTTTACTAGCACCCAGGCTGCCCGGTAGTGATTCCAGTGCTGCCCTATGGCAGGACTTTAGCCCCGCGTGGGATGGCACGGAGGCTGGCGTGTAGGGTGGAGCACTGGGCAGTGGCTTATGTGCATGTGCAGAGCAGGGCACAGAGCCTGGGTAGAGTCTCTTCTTGCCCTTTCAGCACTGGGGTTTTGCTGTCACTGTGGCTGCTTTCCCCCCCCCCTTTATTCCTGGCACTCAATACTGGGCATGGGCCTACCTGGATCAGGAGGCTCAGCACAGAAAGTGCTGCAGTGGCTGCCCGCTCCTGCAGCCAGGGTTTGTGGTCCCGGGTCTTGTTTTTGGGCCTCCTTCTACTCCTCTGTGTCTGTGGATACAGGCAGAGGGTGGGTTAATTTCCCGCAATCATGGTCACTAAGAGAATGCCCTGGGGACGACAGGGACATACAACTGTGTGGGAACAGTCTGCACCTAATGGAACCCCTGGCGAGGGATTTCCACCAATCACTGCCCGGACAGTGTCATGTTACTTAACACTGAGATCGGGCATTTCCTCTTCCAGTCCCTTTACAAACATTACCCACACCTTCCAGACCCCAGTGAAGGTTGTGAGTCTTGTTAGCCCCATTATGAAGCTAGGAAAACTGAGGCACTGAATGATCCTTTGTGCACTGGGATGGAACTTCCTGATCGGACAAAAATAGAAATGTGGTGATTTGTCACAGCGAAAGGCTGTTGACTCCTACCTGGGACAGAAGAGTCAGTGGGGCCTGGCTAGATGGAGTCCGGATTTGTCCTGTCCGTTCAGAAAGGTGTCCATCCTGTAATTCAGAAGGGCAGTGGTGGGGTGAGGCGTCATGTGACTGATTCTATGTAAGTGCAATAGGAATCAGAGGGAAACTGGGGTAAACCTGTATCGTGGGGGACTCTTCTGGGCAGAATTCCTACTCACCAATAGTCTGAGTCAGTCTTTGGCAGAGACTCCTAAGACAAGAACCAATCTAAACAGATCACAGGAGTTTCTCTTCTACTGCACAGACCTCAGAACATTCACACCTCACTCTTGGGAGGCCAAGCTAGTGCTCTGGTGCCCGGTGCTCTGCATTGCCATGTGGAATGAGACTCAGGCTCAATTCTCTGTGCTGGTCTGCAGCTCCCAAGATGGCTGGAATTGCTCCAAGTGGGGGGAACCTCCATTTACATGGGGAGGCTCTCTGCTTGACTAGGGGCTTTGAAGGGGATTCCATTGGGTTCCCCTCAGCCAGAAGGACGTCACTCATGAGCTGGAGAACCCAAAGAAGCCAGAGACATTGCGAGGCTCGGATGCAGGTAGATGCACAGAGCTGCAGCACTGAAATGTGGGATCCCCCTTCCTTGGGGATAAAACCTTTGTGGTACCTCTCCTCTTCCTTGGGATTCAGCAAGGCGGCTCTATCACCTAGAGCATTTGGTTCCATGAGATATTTGAGTTTATGAGGTATGTTCTGACCAAGAAGTTACCTATTCTAGCCCACCTCACTGCACAGCCACCAAACCAGCAGTGCTTGAGACAGCATCTGATCATGACTCATAAAGCCATTTGTAATGTACATTTGAAAAACGTGGGCATCTCAGTCATGAAAAATGCATTGGTGTCAGTTTCCAGGAATGGAATGTGTGTGGCTCAGTAGCACCCACAGTTCCAGCCACAGCCGTGGCCGCTTGACACACAGTCAACCGGTTACAGATCACAATGATCGTTTGCACAAGCAGTCACTGCAACTGCTTGGATAATTGCTGCAACCGTGCACACAAGTTAATAAGCAGTTGTGGACATCCTTCGGAATTTTGAGGCTGATGAGACATTTACTCTCATGATAACAGTTGTGAATCTCTAATCGAGCACCCTGCGTTAATATACCACTGTTCACCCAGAAGGATCCCACAGGAATTATACTGTTTGCACAAGCTAGAACTAAACATTATGTTAGTTTATGTGTCACTATATAATGCCTGCATCTGTAATTTTCACTCCATGCATCTGAAGAAGTGGGTTTTTTACCCACGAAAGCTTATGCCCAAATAAATCTGTTAGTCTTGAAGGTGCCACCGGACTCCTTGTTGTTTTTGTGGATACAGACTAACACTGCTACCCCCTGATATTAAACATTATGTTGATTCTGTAAAAGACATTGCAGATGAATAGCAACTTTGGCCTCGGAAAGGAATTCTGGCTGTGTATCACACCGCTTTCTGCCTATCTGGCCCAGGAGACTCTGTGTCAGGTGGGTTGCCATCTCTGGCTGACACTGCAGTCTCTTGCACCGCTGGGTCTGTCAACAGAAGAGAAGGGTTACATTTCTCCATTAAAGGTCTCTGGTTGAGCCCCCAGGGGAATGATCTGAATGACAGTGCTGAGGGGAGGGGAGTTCTCTGTACCCAAAGCAGCAGGTTCCAGTCCTCTTGTGACACTTCAATGAACCTGATTTCACTGAGTAACAAATACAGTCACACCTGGGTCACCAAAGAACTTTCGCAGTTACAGAGAACACCTGTGTGACTCAGAAAGGAACGATTCTCTAAACCAGTGGTCTCCAAACCTTTTTGATCGCGCACCCCTAGCAGTAAAAATTTTTTGAGCATGCACCCCCTGCTGCGCTGAAGCAAAAAAAAAAAGCCGCTAGGCCCCCCCCCCCACAAAAAAAAAAAAAAAAAAAAAAAGGGCTCCTCCTGCCACGCACCCCCAAGGATCCTCTTGCGCACCCCACTTTGGAGACCACTGCTCTAAACAGAGGCAAAGCCACCCCAGCTCTCCTTCTCACTGTCACAGGTTGGTGCCAACAATCACAGCCCCCGACTCCCACACAGCGTGCGCAATGGGGTCTCAGCAGTGCAGGGGGTGGGGACTAGCTTGCAGCAAACACAGCTTGGAGGATTTAGAAATCTAGCGCGTGCAGTGCCTGGGGAGGGAGACTCCAAGAGCCCTCCTCATTCAGGCAGTGCAGACCGCAAGGCCTCTGGAAAAGTCGAATGCCAGGCACAAGCAGAACCTCAGTAATGGGAAGGAGGGGGCTGACCCACTGGAGGGAGTTGGCAAAGGGCAGGTATAGCCTATAGGTAGCGCCCTACCAAATTTATGGTCCATTCTGATCAATTTCATGGCCATAGGATTTGAAAATCGGTTTCACAGGTTTACATCTGAAATGTCACAATGTTGTAGTGTGGGTTCTGCCCCAAAGGGGAGTTGTGGAGGAGTCGCAAAACTGTTGTAGGGGGCTTGTGGGATTGCCACCCTCACTTCTGCACTGCCTTCCCAGCAACCGGGGTATGTACCCGGAGTGGGGTCTGATCTCCCCCGCGAGGCCGGCTGGGCAGGGGAAGTGCCAGTTCCATCCCTCCCCAGCCCAGAGGGGACTAGCAGCTAGAGCCAGGGGCATGGTAGGAGCCCGCCCTTCCCCACCCCTCCAATAGCTAGATTTCATGGGGGAGGTCTGATTTCATGGTCCATGACTTTTTCATGGCTGTGAATTTGGCCTACCTATGGGATGGTTTAGGTTAAGAAATAAGTAGAAAGTAGGTTTTTGGCCTAAGTTAGCTTAAGGGTAGAAGAGTTTAGAAAATGGAAGTTGTTAGTGTGAGGAAAGTTAGCGATCCTGTTATGGGAAAGCAAGAGTTAGCAAGGACATGGCCTGGGCTTATGCTACTGTTAGGTTTTGGTTATAGCTGGCTTAAGCAGGGTTTTTAATGAGTGTTTTTGAGAATTAATATATGGAGATATACCTATCTCATAGAGTTGGAAGGGACCTTGAAAAGTCATCAAGTCCAGCCCCCTGCCTTCACTAGGAGGACCAAGTACTGATTTTGCTCTATAACCCTAAGTGGTCCCCTCAAGGATTGAACTCACAACCCTTGGTTTAGCAGGTCAATGCTCAAACCACTGAGCTATCCCTCCCCCCATTTGTGACTGTTTTATTAAAATGTTATCTATACTAATAGTATGGGAAGGATATTGGTGCAGATGTTAATGTAAACCACATGTAATGTAAAGAGTCAATAAGGAGGCAATGGAAATATAATTAGTGCAAGGGGCAGTTGCACTTTCAATAGTATGAGAATGGCTTCTACTGGGAGTTGTTTTGTTAATTCGGTGAGCACTCCAATTAACACCCCATGGGTACCACTATGTCCCAGGGTTCTAAGGCTTGTTGTCAGTGGACTGATCCCGCATTGATCCACAATACAACAGTTATACACACACTCAGTGATGACAGTGTACGTGGTAACTGCGCACCTGTTTGCTTAACTAATCATTTTCCTTTTGAATGAAGTTTGGTTTTATCATTCATAGTGTCGCCTAAATACATTTTCTGTAACCAACCTAGATGCCTGAACCTGGGTTTTGTTGCAGCCTTATCTGTAACAACTTATTACGAATTGGAAACATTTCAACATCAAGGTTACAGAAGGTTATGCAGGGAAAGGGGTGAATCTGAGGAGTCTGTCCCCCTCTTTCCTACTTACCTGAAGCAGCAGGCCCAGACAGGGAAGGGCTGCAACTCCCAGGGGCTGCTGTATCCTCCTTCCCCTGGTCTGTGGCTGTGGATAAGTGCAAAGGGGATGGGGTCATTTCCTCCTTTCCTGGTCACTGATAGAAACCCCAGGGAGTGAGGTAGACAATACATCTGTGTAGGGAACTAATCACACTGCACGGCACCTCTGGAGAGGGACTGCCACCAGTCACAGCCCAGAGCATTTAGATTGCACACCCATCTCTAAGGCATTTGACAAACACCTCACTCCACAGGTAGGGAGCTGAGATAACATGGGCAGGGGCAACAGGGGCCAGGGGGAAATTTGGGGAGAATCTGCCCCAAATTCTTCCCAAACCACCAGGATTCCATTAGAGATTTTAGCCCAAGAGGCCAGGACTTCCCCAGCTCTGCTTGTCCCCGCTTCTCTAGTTAATAACAGATCTCCCTCAGGAGACAAGGAGAGTGCAGACAAGGCCAGGATGGCAGTGCTGCATTGGGCTCCCATTGGAGAATTTCCTGCCAGTCCAGAAGGGCTAGAAATGTCTGGGGGTTTAAATAAAGCTAAAATGCTCCAAGGAACCTTGGAGAAAACAAACCTCCTCCCAGGGCCGGCTCCAGGCACCAGCGTAGCAAGCAGGTGCCTGGGGCGGCCAAGGGGAAGGGGCGGTACGTCCGGCTCTTCGATGGCAATTCGGCGGCGGGTCCCTCGGTCCCTCTCGGAGGGAAGGACCTTCCGCCAAAGAAGAAAGCGGCACGGTGGAGCTGCCGCTGAAGTGCCGCCAATTGCGATCGCGGCTTTTTTTTTTTTTTTCCCCGCCGCTTGGGGGGGCAAAAACCCTGGAGCCGGCCCTGCCTCCTCCATCAGGAGACCCTGACTCCCCAAGCACATGGAGATTCCATGCAGATTCCCAGTAGTACCCTGCAGGTACCTCTGGAGAGGACAGCAATGGGGGGAGAGGAGGGTCCATTTCTGGGGAGAATTCCTACTCACCTCCAGACCGGACCAGCAGTCGGCAGAGGAGGCCGTAAAGATCCATATTGGCTCCTAAGACAAGAACCAACATGAATGAGTCCCTGGGGCTTCCTTCCCATGACACAGACCCCACCATACTCACACATGGTTCTAGATGGGCCAAGGAGACCCAGGGCTGGTCTACACCCAGCTGCTAGTTCAGCGGCTGGGGATCGAAGTTCTGGGTTCGACTTATCGCGTCTGGTCTGGACGCGATAAGTCGAACCAGGAAGTGCTCGCCATCGACTGCGGTACTCCAGCTCAGAGAGAGGAGTCGACGGGGAGCCTGCCTGCCGCGTGTGGACCGCGTCTGAACCGCGGTAAGTTCGAACTAAGGTATGTCGACTTCAGCTACGTTATTCACGTAGATGAATTTGCGTACCTTAGTTCGAATTGGGGGGTTAGTGTAGACCAGGCCCCAGACTTAGTTTTTTTGCTGCCTGCCTGGCTGGAGAGGCAAGACCGCTATGAGGTGGCGAGACCTCAATATTGATGTAAAAATTTTATTAATAGCATTATTATAACTTATTTTTATAATGTTAGGTCATTACAAACATGTTTGTGCCTTTACTGAACATTCAAATATACCTATAAGTATATTATCACCAGGATGCTTGAAAATATAAGAGTAGCCCAGTTTTAGTTAGCTAGGTTATCAAATGTTCACGCTAATCAAAGAAATTGCAGAAGGCTTCAGCTTTCTGTCATCCAGAAACAAGCAAATGTCCAGAAAATAATATCTCCTTGACCATAAAACTGTTTATGTCCCACAAGAGTGTCTGTACAAACTTTAAAAGGCAGCTGTCCTCATTTTAATCTGCTTTAACTTTTATACTATTTTCTTTTTGTGCTATGTTTAAAATATGTGTTGATTCTTGGCATTTGTGCTTTGTACAAACTATTTAATAGAAGTTTAATTGCTATAACAAACCACTTGTAACTCTAAGGAACTTGGGTCAAAAATCAAAGCACCCAAAAGAGTGTTTTATCTACACCAGAACACCTCCCTCTTCTATAAACTGCCAGTTTATTATAGATCTAATCCTTTATCTCAATAAAACAAATGTTATAAAGAAAAATGTTTTAGGAAAGATCTGGCCCCATAGGAGAATATGAGGATGTTATTTATGTTGGATATTCCAAAATGAATTTAGGGATGTGTTAGAACAATAAATCTAGGCTGTAAAGGGGGCT
Organism: Terrapene triunguis; assembly: GCF_002925995.2. Taxonomy (NCBI): domain Eukaryota; kingdom Metazoa; phylum Chordata; order Testudines; family Emydidae; genus Terrapene; species Terrapene triunguis. The sequence goes on along the minus strand of NW_020679117.1, from coordinate 13,057 downwards.
CTACCAGCCCCTCTTTGCAAGAAAACCCTCTGCTTGTGTCCTTAAATTTTTTAGAGAAAAATGTGTGTAGTTGAGAAAAAGTTTTGTAGATTACCTTAGTTGATTTCTAAAATATTGAAATGGCAAACTGTTTTGGAGGGCATATTTCCAAAAGTATTTTAACTGAATGCAAAGTATCTAATGTGGTTTTCTAATATCATTGCTAAGTGTGGTAAAATGCATTATATACTAACATGAAATCTAATGACCTTGCTCAGCTGATTACCAAAATAAGAAGACATTTAAGTCTAGACTATTTATTATATTAATGGGGAAGTAATTAGTTACTGGCAGAGCTCTAGCCTCTCCTTCCCCCAACTCAGAAAGATAAGAAGAATCATCATCAACAATTGTTCTAGAGAATCAACAACTTCTTCAATCACTATTTAAGCCAAAGACTCGTTAAGAATGATTTAATTAATATCTCAGAAAATGAACTGAATAAGTTAAGAGTTAAAAGACTAAATTTGAAGATGTTCTGAGAATCTCTCCAACAAAAACAAAGTAAATATAACTGTCAAGAAAGACTTACAACCCTAACACATATACGCATTAACAAACTACCTATCCCTAAGATGAAGAGGCTCCATGAATGTACAGAGCCAATGAAAGGGCAAGAGAGGTGTGTTTTTCTAAAATTGCATGGAAATAGGGAAGAGACGAGTATAAAAACACGAAGTGAGCACCCTGCACACGCTCTGCTACCCTACTCAAACTCAACTCATCTTCTCCCTCTCTACAAGCAAGCTGACACAGACAGAAGAGAGAAGACTTGCGAAGAAACCAGCCCAAGGAAAGCTCCCCAAAACGAGCCCCTCACTGGAATGTTTCCCCCAGATCAGCCTGTGGGAAAACTGGAAGATCCCCCCTTCTCTGTGGAGCATCTGGAAAGGTCCCTCACCCCTGTGCTGGGATGGTCGAGCCACAGAAGAATTTTGATGTCTCACATATAATCGCAGATGACAGTGAGGATGTGGATTCCTCCGATAGTTCTGTGTAAACAGGTGCTATACACTCCAAAAAATGCTCCCAACTGTCTGAAAAGCAGAGCCCAGACAGCCGTGTGCTCCCTCCTCCAGCTCTCAGAGCACACTGAGCCACAGGGCCTACCCCACTTTGTGACACAGGGCCACTGCTGACATCACAGAGGCAAGGTGGGCTGGGGCTGTCTGGCTAGGGCCCTTGGGGTTTGCATCCCCCAGATTGGATTAAGGGAGGATTGCTCTTGGCTTTTGTTGGGAATTTTAATCCAAGGGAGCCCCAGGACCTCCCCACAAACCCTGTCTGTATAATGTGTCATGGGAAAAGGAGATTCGACCACAAGGCAAAAAATCATTCTGTGTCAGTCCTCTCCAGTAGCTTGCCTCTTGCAGCAGCAAAGGGGAAGGTGAAAGCCCCACAATGCACCTGGCCAGCTTTGCTGTTCTCTGCCATATGGGTAAAAAATTCCTTCCTCACCCCTCAGTGACCATGGAATCCCTGAAGCATGAGATTGGACTGGCCGTCTGTCTCAGTGTGAGGCGCTCCAATTGCTAGTCCAGCTGCAGCTGCATCGGTGCCCTGGGCTGAGAGAATAAAAGGGCTGAGAAGATTCTTTCCTAAGGATACACACAGACACTAAATCCCATTCCTGAAGGCTGCAATAAAAGGCAGTCAGAGGGCAGGACCCGTGGGTATTTATTGAGTCCCAACAGCACACTGGGGGCTGTACAACACAGGGGAGGGCACAGGCCCGATCCCAAAGAGCAGCGAATGTCTTGCTTGGTTTATTTGATTTCCCATTCTCCTGAGCAGGATCTTGTTTAAGGAGGAACTTGAAGGAAGAGAGGGAAGTTTGGGGCAGGAGAAAGGGAGAATAATGTTAGCGTGAGGAGCAGCATGGCAGGGGGTTGGCAAGAGATAGCCAGGGAAGGACACAAAGGGAATGGCTGGGAGAGTGGTGGGGCAATGAGCCCGAAGAGCTAGGTGGGGACGAAGTTTGCAGACTCAACAAAGAGCTGCACTCGAGTACTGAATGGAGCTGAGTGAATCAGTGACTTTTCAGTTTGGGGGCCAATCGGAGAAATAAAAAAATATATATATATATTGGTTCGGTTTGGTCTGAAACATTGTTTTGGTTTTTCATTTCAGGTTGTTTGTGGGTGGTTTTCACACACACACCCTCTTTTTTTTTAAAAGTTGCCTCAATTTCAAAATGAAAAGTGACAACATTTTGCTGTGGAATGGTCCAAACAGACTGGTTTGACTTTTAAAACAAAACATTCCCTTTTTGTATGTGGCTGAAAGGATTTGCTGAATTCGCGCAGTTTGGGTGGCCCTGAGAGATGCATTTTTGGGGAATTTGCTAGCTCTAGCATAGGACCTGCGAGGAAGCCAGGGGAGGGATCAGAATGGGCTGGTCTGACGGGTGAGATGATTTTACAGCGGGCTGTGAAGGGGAATGAGAGGAGATGTGGGGGGAGGGCAGAGTTAATTGGATGGGTGATCAAGGCCTGGAGCAGGTGGGCTGGAGAGGATGAGGGGGGTTGTAGAGACATAGTAAAGCAAGAACTGTTCAGGAAGGACAGGCAGGGCAGAAAAGGTGGGAGAGTTGCATTGTATGTAAGAGAGCAGTATGACTGCTCAGAGCTCCGGTATGAAACTGCAGAAAAACCTGAGAGTCTCTGGATTAAGTTTAGAAGTGTGAGCAACAAGGGTGATGTTGTGGTGGGAGTCTGCTATAGACCACCAGACCAAGGGGAATGAGGTGGACGAGGCTTTCTTCCGGCAACTAACAGAAGTTACTGGATCGCAGGCCCTGGTTCTCATGGGAGACTTCAATCACCCTGATATCTGCTGGGAGAGCAATCCAGTGGTGCACAGACAATCCAGGAAGTTTTTGGAAAGTGTAGGGGACAATTTTCTGGTGCAAGTGCTGGAGGAACCAACTAGGGGCAGAGCTCTTCTTGACCTGCTGCTCACAAACCGGGAAGAATTAGAAGGGGAAGCAAAAGTAGATGGGAACCTTGGAGGCGGTGACCATGAGATGGTCAAGTTCAGGATCCTGACACAAGGAAGAAAGGAGAGCAGCAGAATATGGACCCTGGACTTCAGAAAAGCATGAATCCCCCTCAGTTCCCAGTGATTGGGGTTGTGGGTGTTCAGCAGCTGGCAGGGTCTGACTCAACCTGGGGAACAGTCTCCTACAAGGGAAGGGCTGGGAGCCCTATTGCTGGGCTGTTTCCACCATGCTGGAGGTGGCTCTGGAGAACACACTGCACAGGCCCAGAGCGAAGGGCTGCAGGGGGCTGTGTTAGCAAATCTAGTCTCACTTGGAGGAGATTCCCCCCCCATTTCTGCCCCTCCCCAAGCAGAACAGGGAAGGCTCTGAGGAAATGCTACATGCCAGTCACTAGCTCTAGATGGTGCAGTGCGGGGTGGCAGATGCTCAGCATTGGTCTGTCCCTTGCCCTCTTCCTCGCTCTCCCGCACCAAGGGGGGCTGGAAAGGGAGCTGCACAATGCCCTGCCAGCAGGGCAGGGTGTAGAAACCGGGAGGCTGACAGTGGCTGTGAAAACAAGACTATGTTTTATGGCCAAAGGATGGATAAATTCAGGCAAGCAGCCGGGGTCCAGATCACTGACATACCGCAGGCAGGACGCCTCCCCTCTCAAGGTCTCCTAGCACCTCACACACATTCCTGAAGCCTGACAAGCCATGGACTGTAGGGGAGGGACTCCAACCCCACTGACAGAAAACTGTGGCAAGGGCAGGAGAAGTCACTGCCTCAGGGTCTCACTGGGAGTCAGTGATAGAGCTAGGGATGGAGCCCAGGAGTTCTGTGTCCAGGCACCTACACTAACCACTAGAGGAACATTCCTTTCCAAAGATGGCAATTGCAAGCAGGACACTATTCCCAGTCTCCCTGGCTCTGAGAGGGAGTGTGACCTGCTGGAGGGACTTAGGCAGAGGATTGGGAGTCAGGTCTCCTGACTTTCATTGGTGGTCTTTCTGTTGACTTATGGGAACTTGAGCAAGCCATTCCCCCTCTTTATGTTTCAGTCCCCAGCAGTAAAATGGGGATCAAATAGCGCTGTGCAATTTACCCAGGAAAAGCCACTATGTAAGCACTGGACCATGAAAGGTCAGATCCAAATTCCTAGAGTGAGGAGTGTTTGGATCCTGGCTTTCAGTTTAGCCCAGTACAGAGAGAGGAGCCCACCCTAGAGTTTGGATTGAGGGGGATCAGCCCTTCCTAGGTTGGGAGATGAGATAAGAGGCTTTTCCAACCCTAGCTGGGTGGATACAAATAGATGATTTTTAAAATATGAACTGGATTTTTAATTAAAGTAACCACAGGTTTGTTGTTTCAAACTTGAAATTGACAACTTTTTTAAGGGCTAAATTTATTACAATCTCTGAAAATAATTTAAAAAAATAGGAAAAAACAATATTAAGAGGAATATGTTCACTGCCAAGTTTTAAAGACAGTCTGTCAAGGCTGATTCCCCACTCTGGCACTTCGAGTGCAGAAGGTAAGGGCCCGTAAGGATTCTAAAAATTAATACTGGCCCCTCCAGACTGGTATTAAACTCCCAAGGTTACAGCTTCTCTCTGACCTTGGATGGGTAGATGCTGCCACCACCCAAGGGCAAAAAAAACCCCTTTTGGGCCCAGGATGGCGCACTTGGGAATTCCTCCCTGTGAGGTACCCTCAAGCCTTTCCCCCACCCCCCTCCGGGGAATAGCTGAGAAAGAAAACAAAGGAAATCAACTGTTCCCACCAGCTAATTAAAAACATATGCACAAAACTCTTAGGACACAAAAAAACCAATCCTGTTCTTAAAAAAGATAAATTCTTTAAAAACAAAAAGAAAGAAAATGCATTTGGAACTTAGGCTATTGCTAGATTTAAAAAGAGCAAATATAATAATTAAGCATCAAGAATGGTTTTCTTTTGAGGTCCAGCTTAATGGTTACAAGCAAAACAAAAGCATTTGGGGGTTAACACAGAGGAGTCCAAAAGCCTTACATAAATAAAAGAGATAAACCTAATCATGTCTTTCTAGACATTTCCTGATCTACTTACATATCTGGGGTTTCAAATTGAGTAGTTTCTAGGTATGATCTGGTGATTTTCATACCTGGCCTTTAGCTTCTCACTGCTGCCCTGTTCCCCTCTTCCCCAGAAAACAACAACAGACCCACAAAGGGGGAGTCTTGTTTCAATTTTAAAAAGTTCTAGCCGTCCCATTGGCTCTTTTGTTCAGGTGCCCACTCTCTTTCTTTTACCTATGCAGGGAGACTTTTTTAACCCTTTACAGGTAAAACAAGCAGAGAACAGCCACCAAGAGGGCCTTTATAGCTAACTGGCTGCCTGGGTGTCCATAAAAGGGAGCTCCCCCCTCTTTCATTTATCACACGTCCCCCAAATCACAGACGGTGTTGGCCAGCCTGGTTCAGGTCGGGTCCACACCGGCTGGGATTTTTTCCTGGAGGTTTAGGAAACAGAGTTAATAAGATACATGCTCCTCTAATTTTACTACTAATTACATGAAGAACTTAAACAGTATTGTTTACATTTCCAGGACTACAATGACTTAGAATACAGGGACATTTTTACCCAGCTGATTCTGGGAAACCTTCCCAGGAGAGTGCATCAGCCACTCTGTTAGAGGCTCCTGAAATGTGTTGTATTTCAAAATCAAAGTATTGAAGAGCTAAACTCCACTGAAGAAGTTTTTTGTTAGTCTCTTTGACTGTGTGAAGCCACTTCAGTGCAGCATGGTCAGTCTGCAGGTGGAAATGCTGTCCCCAAATGTATGGGTGTAGCTTCTCCAGAACATACACAATGGCGTAACATTCTTTTTGTGAGACTGACCAGTGGCTTTCCCTCTCAGAAAGTTTTTTGCTGAGAAACACGACAGGATGGAATTGTTGATCTGGTCCTTCCTGCAATAAAACTGCTCCTACACCACGCTCAGACGCATCTGTGGTTACGACGAAAGGTTGGTCCAAGTCCGGCTCCCTTAGTACAGGGTCAGACTTAAGCTGGTTAAAGGCTTTCTGACACTTCTCAGACCACTGAACTGAATTTGGCTTTTTTTTCCTGGTTAGGTCTGTCAGTGGGGTGGCAATTTGGCTGTAGTGTGGTATGAATCGTTGGTAATACCCAGCGAAGCCCAAGAAGAATTGGACTTGCTTTTTTGACTTAGGGACAGGCCAATTTTGGATAGTATTTACTTTAGCCTGTAGGGGGTTGATAGTTCCTTGACCCACCTGGTGTCCAAGGTACGTTACCCTGTTTATGCCTATTTGACACTTTTTGTCCTTAATGGTTAATCCTGCCTCCCTTATGTGCTGGAAGACTGCTTGGAGGTGTTCTAGGTGTTCTGCCCATGAATCCGAGAATATAGCCACATTCTCAAGGTAGGCAACTGCAAATTCCCCAAATCCAGCCAGAAGGTTATCTACCATTCTCTGGAAGGTGGCGGGTACATTTCGCAGTCCGAAAGTGAGCACATTAAATTCATACAGCCCTACATGGGTGATGAAGTCTGACCTTTCCTTGGCTGGGTCATCTAGCGGCACTTGCCAGTACCCCTTAGTTAAGTCTAAGGTGGAGATGAACCGGGCACGTCCCAGTTTCTCTAATAGCTCATCTGTGCATGGCACTGGATAGTTTTCTGGGTGAGTTACAGCATTTAGCTTACGGTAGTCCACGCAAAAGCGGATTTCCCCATCGGGTTTGGGAACCAGAACCACTGGAGAGGCCCATGCACTCTCAGAGGGGCAGATTACACCCATCTGTAACATGTCCTTGATCTCCCTTTCTATTGAGGTTTTGGCTTGAGGAGCCATCCAGTAGCCATCTAATTGGGTGAGCATCACCTGTATCAGTGGAGTAGTATGCCCATTCTGTCCATCCTGAGGTGGCTGAAAACATTGGTGTGAAGCTGGTGCACAGCTCCTGGATTTGCTGTTGTTGCTTACGCCCAAGGGTGATGGAAAGGCTCACCTCTTCTATGCCACAGTGGCTTTTTCCTTCATAGTAGACTCCTTCAGGCCACTCAGCGTCATCTCTCTCCTGGGCTGTAAACTGGAGAACCTTGATTTCTTGGGAATAAAAGGGCTTTAGAGAATTAACATGGTATACTTTAGGTTTTAGGGTAGGGTCTGGGAACGCTATGAGTAATTAACAGCTTCCCGGTGCTCTCAGACCATAAATGGCTCCTCCCACAACGCTTCTATCTTATTGGCCTGGAACGCTTTCAGGACCATGACTTGGTGACCTACTTTGAAGGAACGCTCTCTGGCATGTTTATCATACCAGGCCTTTTGCTCTTGTTGAGCATCCTGTAGGTTTTTTCGAGCAAGGGCTAGAGAGTCCTTGAGGGTGTTTTGCAGGTTGGTTAAAAAGTCCAAAATGTTAGTTCCGGGAGAAGATGTAACCCCCTCCCATTGCTGCTTCAATGGCCCCTTAACTTTGTGGCCATAAACGAGTTCAAAGGGTGAAAACCCCAAACTGGGATGTGGTACAGCCCAGTAGGTAAAGAGCAACTGCTGCAACACTAAGTCCCAATAATTGGAATGCTTATTCACAAATTTACGTATCATGGCCCCCAAAGTTCCATTAAACTTCTCCACTAGGCCATTCGTTTGATGGTGGTAAGGGGTGGCAACCAAGTGGTTCACTCCATGAGCTTCCCAAAGACGTTTCATGGTCCCTGCCAGGAAGTTAGTTCCCGAATCCATAAGGATGTCTGAGGGCCAACCTACCCTGGCAAAAATGTCTGCCAATGCCTGGCTCACACTTTTAGCCCTGGTGTTGCTTAGAACTACTGCTTCCGGCCATCGGGTGGCAAAATCCATGAAGGTCAGTATGTATAGCTTTCCTCTGGGTGTCTTCTTAGGGTAAGGACCCAGAATATCCACAGCTACATGCTGAAATGGAACCTCAATTATGGGGAGTGGCTGGAGAGGGGCCTTGACCTGGTCTTGGGGCTTTCCCATCCTCTGGCACACCTCACAAGACCGGACACAGGTAGAAACATCCTTGCCCATTCCCTCCCAGTGAAATGATTTCCCCGAACGGTCTTTGGTCCTGTTCACCCCAGCATGGCCACTAGGGTGATCATGGGCTAAACTGAAGAGCTTTTTCCTATACTTACTTGGAACTACCAACTGTCTCTGAGGATGCCAGTCCTCCTTGTGCCCACCAGAAAGGGTTTCCTTGTATAAGAGTCCTCCTTCTACAACAAACCTGGACCTATTGGAGGAGCTGAGAGGCAGTGGGTCACTACGTGCCACCGTCCAAGCTCCCTTGAGGCTTTCATCTGCTTCCTGCTCTGCCTGCCATACTTGTTCATGTGTTCTTTAGGCATTTCAGCTGCCACTTCTGCTAAGGGTCCACTGAGTTGTGGCCTCAGCTCCACCATATACTGGTCTGGAGGGAGGTTGTACCCAAGGCAGGCCCTTTAAAAATTTTCTAAGAAGGCCTCTGTATCATCGTCTATCTTGTATGTGGGGAATTTTTTGGAATGGGGAGCGGTACCTGGAGAAGGACTGTTAGGGCTACCTGATTGATCCAGCTTAGCCTTTTCCAGCTCTAAGCACTTCAGCTCCACTTCCAAGCACTTCGCCTCTCTCCTCTCCTCTGCTTCCGTCCCCCAGCACTTCATCTCTGCTTCCGCCTCCAAGCGCTTCATCTCTAGGACGAAATTCCTTTCTTCCAGTTAGAACTTGGCCTGAGTTAAGGGCATCCCTCCATCCTCGCACTGGGATCTCGGTTGGGGTAGGGCTGACCCTTCCCTCCTGGGAAGTCTCCATTCCCCCATCCCCTCCCTGCATTTCTATCATGGAACTGGATGTCTGGGCTTGATCTTTGTCTATCTTCTCTGTGGCGTGCCACTTTGGGAAGACTGGTTTCTCTAGGGTTTCGGTGCCCGACCTCAACCTCATGCACAGGGCTGCCCTACTCTAGCCTAGCTATTTTGTTGCCATGAAGCTAAGGAAAAAAAATAATAAACTGCTTATTGGACTCTCTGGCTTGTCAGGCTGGACCCTTTGCATGCCTGTTCTCCCTCAGCAGGAAAGAAAGAAAGAAAGAAAGAAACTTTCCTGGCTTTGGAGGCTGCCAAAAGGAAAAATGTGTCCTTTTAAAATCCTGAGATCTGTGCTGCTGGTTCAAAATGATCCCACCGCTGTGCCATCATATCAAGGCTGATTCCAGAGTCTTCGAGTGCAGAAGGTGGGGGCCCACAAGGATTCTAAAAATTAATACTGGTCACTCCAGGCTTGTATTAAATTCCCAAGGTTACAGCTTTTCTCTGACCTTCGATTGGTACATGCTGCCACCACCCAAGTGCAGAAGCTCTTTGAGAGCCCAGGAAGGTGCACTTGGGAATTCCTTCCTGTGGGGCACCCTCAAGCCCTTTCACACACACCCCCCCTCCCGGGGAAGAGCTGAGAAAGAAAAAAAAAGGAAATCATCTGTTGCCACCAGCTAATTAAACAACATGTGCACAAACCTTTTAAGACACAAAAATCCAATTCTGGTCTTAAAAAAGGTAAATTTTATTAATTAAAAACAAAGAAAATACATCTGGGAACTCAGGCTATTGCTAGATTTTAAAAGAGCAACTACAAGAATTAAGCACCACGAATAGCTTTCTTGAGGTCCAGCTTAAAGCTTACAAGCAAAACAAAAGCACCGGGGTTAGCACAGAGGAATCCACAAGCCATAACGAAATAAAAGGGATAAACCCAATCATGTCTTCCTAGACATTTCCTGATCTACTTACATAACTGGGATTTTAAATGAATAGTTTCTAGGTATGATACTGATGATTTTTCATATCTGGCCCAAGCTTCTTACAGCATAGCTGCTGCCCTGTCCACCGCTCTCTGGGAGAACAACAACAGACATACAAAGGGGAGACTTTTTTCAATATTAAAAAGTTCTAGCCTTCCCATTGGCTCTTTTGACCAGGTGCACACTCGCTTTCTTTTACCTATGCATAGCAGTGAGACTTTTTAACCCTTTACAGGTAGAGCAATTAGAAAACAGCTACTAAGAGGGATTTTATAGCGACTGGCTGGCTGGGTGTCCATAAAAGGGAGCTATTCTCCCCCCTTATTTATCACACTTTCACTTTGTTAAGCTAAATAGATTGGGCTCCTGGAGTCTATCATTATAAGGCATGTTTTCTAATCCTTTAATCATTCTTGTGGCTCTTTTCTGAACCCTCTCAAATTTATCAGCATCTGTCTCAAATTGTGGACACCAGAACTGGACACAGTATTCCAGTAGTGGTCACACCAATGGCCAGTACAGAGATACAGAACCTCTCTACTTTTACCTGTGATTCTGCTATGTATGGGACAAAGATCGCATTTGCCCTTTTGGCCACAGGGTCCCACTGGGAGCTCATGGTAGCTGATTATCCACCATGACCCCAAGTCTTTTTCAGGGTCACTGCTTCCCATGATAGAGTCCCCCATCTTGTACATATAGCTTATATTTTTTGTTCCTAGATGTATAACTTTACATCTGGACATACTAAAATGAATGTTGTTTGCTTGTGCTCAGTTTACTAAGCAATCCAGATGGCTCTGTATGAGTGACATGTCCTCTTCATTATTTACCACTTCCCCAATCTTTCTGTCATCTGCAGAAGGATCTGGGCGTTATGCTGGATCACAACCTCAACATGCGTCAACAATGCAATGCTGTTGCAAAAAAAAAGCAAATGCATTGTGGGTTGCATAAACAGAGGCATACCATGCAAGTCATAGGAGATGATGGTACTGCTCTTCTCAGAGCTGGAGTACTGTGTCCAATTTTGGTCACTGCTGTATGAAAAGGATGTAGAGAAACTGGAAAGGATTCAGAGGCGAGCGACAAAAATGATCAAAGGGGTGGAATGTAAGTCATATGAGCAAAGGCTGGAGGAATTGGGTATGTTTAGTTTGGAAAAGAGGAAATTTAGTGGGGACATGATAGCTGTCTTCAAATACTTGAAAGGCGGCCATAAGAAAGATAGAGAAAAATTGTTCTCTTGACACAGAGGGCAGGACAAGAGGCAATGGGTTCAAACAGTAGCATAGCAAATTTAAATCTCAGGAAATACTTTATAACTAAGATTTTATCAATGATGATTATATATTTGCTTCCAAATCACTGATCAAAATGTTAAATAGCATCACGCCAAGAGTCAATCCCTGCAGGATCCTACTAGAAAGACACTCACCTGATAATGATGTCTCATTTACAATTACATTTTGAGACCTATTAGGCAGCCAGTTACTAAGGGGAAGAGTCCTAGGTGGGACATTTTTCTGCCAATGTACCTTGTGTTTTTTGAGCCTAGAGCTCAGCTGGCAACGTATGGATCAGACTGAACAAGTTCCAACCCCCACTGAGAATCTTACCTTCTACACAGGGGATTTCTGCTTTCTCCAAAATCAACATAGAAAGGTGAAAACTCCCAAAGAAGCTCCTCCTTAGCATTCAGATTCGTGAACACAAATCCTCTCTTGGTCCTGAAGGAGAAACCGCGAGAAGGAGACTTGCTGCAGAAGGCTACGGGGTCTCCGAGGTTCCCCCCTGCCCCGCACCCGTGTACTACATGTCTGATGTTAAGGGTGCTGTGTGAGGTAACAGCCTCCTCACCACCTTTGCCCAATAGGCTGAGTTACTGCCAAAGGCCTTGTGAAGTCACTGCCCAACCAACCCTCCCTTGCAGGGCTGGTGTCTGCCCCTGGCCAGCCCAGTTGGATGTTTGAGCTGCTCCCCAGATCACCCCACTTGCTCACTATTGATTCTGGGGAACAAGCAGGCTTCCCAGTAAAACAGCAGAGTCTGTTCCTCATCCCACACTGAGTTTTTCATAGATTTTTAGACCATTAGATCTCTTAATCCAGCCTCTATTTCACAAGTCATGAAATTTCAGACACTTACCCCCATATTAAGCTCAATTCCTTGTGTTTCACTAAAACACACCTTCCAGAAAGACAACCAGTTGTGATGTGAGGCCATCAGAAAACAGAGAATCCACCTCTTCCCTTGGTAACTTGTTCCATTGGTTAATCTCCCTCACTGTCAAAAATTTGTGCCTTACTTCTAATTTGAATTTCTCTGGCTTCAGCTGACAGCTGTTGCTTCTTGTTATGCTTTTCTTGGCTAGATTGAAGAGCATTTTGGTACTATTTTCTCTCTCCATGAAGGGAGTTCTACACCAAAATAAAATCATCTCTCAATTTACTTCTATAGCTAGGGCCCTACCAATTATATAGGACCGTGAAATTAGCCCTGCCCCGTGAAATCCCATCTCCCCGTGCTGCTGGGAGCATCCCAGCCAGGAGAACCCCAGCAGGGGGCTCCTAGATGCTAGTTCGCCAAGCTTCATGTCCTTCATCTACACAGTTGCTCTCGGTGGGGATATCAGACTCACCTGTAGATGCAGTGCGTTAGCGAGGGTGGTACACTCTCAGTTCTGTGCTGCAGCAGCCCTGGAGTTGGGCTCAGGGCTTTGGCCCTAGCAGCTTCTCCCCCACCCGCTCCTATTCCAGCCAGGGCTCTGGGTGCCCAGGCTCAGGGCTTTCTGGCCCCTGAGGCTGTAGTCAGGACTCGGGGTGCCCAGGCTCATGTCTTGAGCTCCCGAAAGCTCCAGCTGGGTGTCTGGGCTTGGCGCTTCTGCCTCCCCCACTCCTGCCAGGGATCTGGGCACCGGGCTTCTGTCCGGCAGCTGCAGGCATGGCTCAAGGCTTCAGCCCCCGCAGCTGCAGCCAGAACTCAAGGCGCTCAGGCTCAGGGCTGCCGCTCCGCAGTTGCAGCTATTATTATTATATATGGAGATATACCTATCTCATAGAGCTGGAAGGGACCTTGAAAGGTCATCAAGTCCAGTCCCTGCCTTCACTAGCAGGACCAAGTACTGTCCCTGACAAGTTTTTTTTTTTTTTTTTTTTTCCCCTTCCTCAATAAATGCCCCCCCTCAAGGATTGAACTCACAACCCTGGGTTTGTGCCTAAACCC
>NW_020679116.1:0-6369 GCF_002925995.2 Terrapene triunguis | reverse complement strand
CTTGACCAAAGTTTAGGCCTTAGACTATTTTTCCTCCACAATTCCCCCCTTTGGCGCTTCCCTAGCGCCACCTTTGGCCTAAACTTTAACATTCATGAGCCCATTGATTTCTTTTCCTTTTTTCCTTTTCTCATCCCAACTTTTATCAAAAATTTTATTAACAATCATTAATGCCATTTGTTCCCTTGCCTAGCAAAAATTATATGCACAGCAACAACAAAGGCACAATTCCAAACCAAACAACATCACCACAACTGTTAGCCCACTTAATATAATAATACGATGGGGTTTGCATATAATTTTGGTTACCGCACACAGCAAATTTCAACTAATACACAAAGAAGACAGCCTATAAGCTGTCTGAAAGGCACCTTTTTCTATCTGATATACATTTTTAAGGATATGAATTTGTCCCTATAAATCAGAAATTTTTTGGACCTCAGGTATCAATGAAAGCAGATTTTGGAAATGGTCTGGTACCAGGGTTGTCCAGTTAAAGGGCATTTTATACCTGAGAGTTGACTGCAAATTTTTTTATCCAAAGGCCAATAAATAACATGGTTGCCTGCAGTCATAGTGAGGTTAAAATGGGCGTTGTGTACAATATGGGCCTTAACAAATACACAGCTGTTATTAGCCTGGAAGATCATGACTCCTGTCAGGAAGGTTCCCAGTCCCTTACCTTCCCAACAAACATTGTTATGGACAGTGACAACTTTCCCCGGCTTGAGTTTACATATACATTGAAGCTGTGGGGGTTCCAATGGCCAGAGTGTCCATTGATTCCCCAATCCAATCCAAATATTGGGTGTTATTTCAGGAGCACCGACTATAAATTGGCTAGGTAAACCAGGTGGTTTTATTTCCCATATGTCTCAGTGAATAACCCAGTCCCAGATGCATCCCGTCCATGGACCAGGCAGGACTCAGTAAGTGGGTACCCATACCCCTTTAACTGGTCCATACGCTTGGAAGGAGCATTGGGACTGTACACACTTCCACCCTGAAAACCTCCAGGTATGTCTCCATGGCCACAGATTAAATGGTACTCCTGAGGTGTCTGTGAGGGCAGTGGGCCAGGCCTGGTGCTCGAGGTCACTCCGAATGGCCACTAACTGATCATTCAGAAAATCCTGGATCTCTGAACATGCCGTGTCTCACTGCAATGCCTCCCCAGCACCAGCGATGTTCCAGACCATCTCTGCTAGAAGTCTCTGGGTTAAGGAACCAAGGGCGGAAATGATATGTAACTCACCTACCTCGGCTTGCACCTTGGTTAATTGTGCCCCTGTAATAAGCCCTGAGGCCTTTTCTAATTGGCCCAATTTTTCTGCATGCTGTTGGTTTTTATGGATATTCCAAATTACAGCTACACTATTGGCTCCATCCCATATAGATCCGGTCAAGTCTCTCTTCTTTCTAGAGGAAATAACCCAAGCCCTTTGTTGTGCTAATCTAATGGCAGCCCCCCCCCCCCTTGAACATTTTGGGTATGTAGAGGTGATCTGGAAACTGGATAAGGGCAATAAAAATTTAACAGTCCCTAATGTAGTGTTAATCACAATCCATTGATATCCTAATACAGCTCTCTTTGGTGTAGTACTGTACCACATCTGTTGGTTAAACACCTTTATGTACTTCTGGGAGGCATTGATATTAATGGCATAAGAAGGGGTGTAATAATTTCTATGCAGGTAAAATTTCCAGTGGCAAAACAAACTCTTTGGGTATTCGTTTAATTGTTCACTAATATGGGATATCCTGAACCTTAAAAATAATTTCTTTTTCTAAACAATATTTAAATAAATCACTAAAGTGTGAAGGCCTTGGCCATTGGTTTTATCAAATATATGGCATAGTCTGTATTTGGATGTGTTACAGAGGTAATAGTGTAATGGAGGAGATGGCAGGGGCAGTGGCAACAAGGTGCCTTTGGTACTTGTCATTTAAAATCCAATTAGGGAGGGCAATACATGCTGAAGGACTTATCCAAAACACAGGACGCAGCCTGTAGAATAAACTCCAAAATCCAATCAATACCACATTCCCAAGCATGGGTCCCACAAGTTTTTTCCTACCAGTGTATAATTCTTTGTTTCTTCACCAGGGTCAGTTCTTAATGTCTTTTGTAGTCAGGAATCCCTGGACTTTGGTGGTTTCAATGGAGCGAGTGTTCCTTCTTCTCTTTTCCTGAAACAGTCGTGGTTCAGCATCATACAAGGGAGAGGTTACTAGCACTTCACCTTGTCCTTTTTCCCTGCTGTCCAGAAGGCACAGCAGAGCTAGAAGGAGAAATAGGCTTATCAGTCAGAGAGCCCTCCCGAGGTGGAGGGGTCTTTTTACAGTGAGAAGCATGGGTCCAGGCAGGCAGTCCTTGGCACTTCACAGCGGTGTTGGTGGTTAACAGGACTTGGAAAGGGCCTTTCCAGTGTGGAGCCAAAGCAGTCTTTCGTTGATGGACTTTACGTAGACTTAGTCTTCTGGTTTCAATGAATGGCAGGGCTGCTAGGGTCTTTGGATAGCACTTCTTTACCTGTGAGAAAAAACCTAACACATTTCATTAATGCCTGGCAGTAATTTGCAGATTTTTTACAGCTGCTTGGGCACATTCAAGCCCCCCCTTTTCTTGGTTGTCAGCCAAGTCTTAGCTGTAGCAGTGTCCTTGAATGGGGCCAGCGTCTTATCTTTGAACTGAGCTTGCTAGCTATTTTTTTCCAGTTAATTCGTTCTGTTCTTTTTCTTTCTCCCCTTCTTGGCTTTTTTAACCTACAAAGGAAACTTCCACTCTTCACTCATACACCTTTTCTCAACAATGAACACATACACATTGCCATTATACAGTACATTAGTCTTATTATTCAATGTATGCCACATATACCCTTCCAGTAGTATTACCTCTTTATTACAGAGCTATGGAGCAACAAACCAGGACAAGCACACCCACTTTTGAGGAGTCTACTCGGTACAACCTCTGGTGTCCAATAGCTTTCCTCCCTCCCCAGCCCTCTGGCTAGAAATCTGAGGTAGCCAGAAGGATCCCATGTGCAATATAGGGAGTGGGTTAATCTTTCATGTCCTTGCTTCCAAAGACTGTTGGTATGCAAATTTTAACAACAATTTTTTTTCAATTAAAAGATCTGGCCAATGAAGTTTCTTTTTCTTACTTAAGCAAATGTATTAAACTTTAGTATATCACATTTTCCTGATTTATCCAAACACTTTGTATTCCAAGTTGAATAAAACAAGTATCTGCTTTTTTTTTTTATTTAACCATTCTGTTTAATTTTGAACTAGACTGTTCTATAAAAAATATTAAACACAACAATTCTGGCCACAAGACAAACACCACAAGACAGGACACAGAACACAAAAATAATTCCTATTGTACCAGTAAATGCATGGTACATTGAATGCTGTTTAGCTGGCATCTGTTTTTCTCTGATGATCTGAAAGACAAAAGAACAGAAGTCTACCCCTTCTGGGTAGTCAGTCATTGCTTAAAATATTTCCTTTATATACAAATACTCTTGTTGATTTCAGGCAAAACAGAGGAATTATCCCATATTGCCTTGTAATTGTTTTATAGGCAGCCCAGGTTTCAGTGGCTTCTACATTATCAGTTAAGATAATTTGCATTAGTACAGATGCTTTCTGGCTTGCTTCTGGATTCAAAGCTATTCACAGCTTAAAGACTCGTACTTAAAAAGGGACACAATTAACTTTTAACTCCTGTTTTCAAACACACAGTGATCTGAAAAAAACAACATAACCTATTTTGGTAGGTTTGCATTTCTTTTACCTCTGCTCCAATCTACACTGCACATGTTCTGGGGAAAATACACATCCTCTCCATCAATTTCTACACAAGGTGTAACTGTTTCTTTTGTGCTTACAAAATCTTCATACACCCACAGCAAAGTGACAGCTCGACCACACAGAGCCAGTGGCACTGTCCTTCTCTCTCTTTACCAGATCTTTTATCTGCTATTTTGTTACCCAAAAACAAATTCAAATCTTTTATTCTCCTGGCTTTGACTACCCTGCTGCAGCCACAACCTTTGGTCTTTATTTAAAACATTTTAAATCTTGTAAAGCATTAAGTCACCTTAAGGATTAAATGCTAAATACCTTAAACAACACTAGTTTCCTGTGTCTGGCAAAAGTAGTCTCAGTTTTGCAACTTTAAACAATACCAATTTATCTCAAACTTATAAAATACAGATTTTACACAGCAGGAGTGTTCTTCAGCAAATTCGACTAAATTATTCATAGTTGAATAATTCCACTTAAATAACCTCTTGCCTGGATTATTTACAGACATTCCTACCAAGTTTCACTGCTTGATTCCCTCCAGTAACTACAGAGTTAACTTTTCACTTTCTTTCTTTCAACTTCCTCAAACTGTGATTGCCTGTTTATATGGCCCAATCCTTTTTTCTTTGCTGCATTATTTCTTTCCATGGGCACAGGCATTGTTTCACTACCAATTTAGCAAGGAGGGTGGGCCTTTTAACTAACCCCCCTTTTATTTATTTATATACACCTATTTACATACACACATTACATCTAGATGCATCTTATTTAATAATAACTTTAATTCTTTATGTCTGGACTTAATACAATTTTTTCTTGAGGCGATAATAACCCCTCAGCACTGGTGCATTATAAAAAAGAATAACAGGGCTAGGGACAACGGGGGAGAAAGAAAGAACAACAGCATGAACAGCATGATAAAACGGGGGAGTCACACTTACTGACCATAGAAATAATGACTTCTTGTTAAATTAAGGAGATAATAACAGATTGGATTCTTCTTTGGCCTTTTTGATAGAGGATACTGCTGCACCTTGGGAAGGGTTCTTGCTGGGTTTAGGTGAATCTTAACGGGCTGGGCAGACCCAATGCACCCAACCTGGTTGGCATGATCGGCTCACAAAGCCCACAGGGAGGGAGAGACCTTAACCAGCAGTTCCTGTTGCAACGAGGAAGGGCTGGGGTCAGTCTTCTCCTATAAACTGCCAGGACTTCATTGTGAGTGGGACCAGGCACATCCAGATACACACCATCTGGGGTACAGCAGATTATACAATTTAATTTACACAACAAGTCTTTTCCCAAAAGGTTAACCGATAAACAAGGACTAAAGAGAAAAATTGACAATAACAGGTCTATAAGATCGTCAGGAGGTGTGGAGGGGATACTCCAAAGGGCTTTGCCTCCTGAAGGGGTCTAGATGAATAGAGTGATATCTGCTGGCCAGCGGGGTTACGGAAAAGAGTCAATTTCCTTTTTATTTTTTTTTTAGTTGCGTTTTAAGCTTTTCTTGGGAGTCCTTGGGACTCCCTACTTGAGATTTATGGCGCCGTTATACTGTTTCCTTACACCAATAAAAATATGCATCAAACTGATCTTGTCTGACTTTGTTGGCAAGAAGTGCGCCTCTGAGGTGCACAGTCCTGTCAAGGTCGAAGCTTTCTTCTAATGGAAATTACAAATTTGGATCATCTCTGGTATACCAATTACATTTATATTCCCGGAGTCTACCTGATTGTAGGGTTTTGGTCAGCTATCCCGAGGTTACCGACCGTGAGATTCAATCTCACAATCCCTAAGTTTCCGATAGCATCTTCCTGAACCCACAATCCCTTTTTCCCACAATCCTCAGCTCCCCTGAACACTATCAGGCCACTCACACGGGTCAAAGGGCTTGCTTTAGAGACATTCCTGGTCGTAAGCCTCAAGGCCTCGCAGAAAGCTCTGGGCGTCTTCCTATGACCTTCACTCGTTTCAGTCATTCACACTTGCACACAAACGCTGAGGTAAGGCCTAAAACCGAGGCCTATCCTTGTGGGAACCCCGATTCCCCGCCACTTACCTGTGGCTTTTCCCGGAACCAAAACATATAACATTTAGCATTCACTGTGTGTCCCCTCTTTATACCGGCGAGGCGTGACCCAAACCCCAACATTCAGACATCCATACAAGAAAGGGTCTGGAAAGGCGCGGTCCCCGCACACACCCCTTCCGGCAAAGAGCACCGGCCCATCTTCAGGAGAATGGTGTCGCTTGCCCTACTGCCTCTGGTACAGTGGGCGGTTTCCAGGGGCTCCCCCGCTCTCCGAGGAAATAAAGTTTACTATCTGGTTACAGACAACCTCTTTAGTGAAGACTAAAGTGAAATCAGCTTTCTTGATGTCATCTGTTATTAGCTCTCCTTCCCTGCTAAGTAGAGGAACTTATACTTTTTTTATCTTTCTCTTGTTCCTAATGTATTTGAAAACGCCTTTCTTATTGACTTTTATGTCCCTTGCTAAGTGTAACTCTTTTTTTTTTTTTTTTTTTTTTTTTTTTTTTTTTTTTTTTTTTTTT
>NW_020679115.1:0-5251 GCF_002925995.2 Terrapene triunguis | reverse complement strand
GAAAGGTGGCCACCGGAAGGATCACTTAATTATAACACGATCCTTCAATTGCTTTTGTTTTGTCAGAGAACAGGTAAATGGAATGAACATCTCTATGCGTATACGTTTATGGTGTTAAGAAATAGGACTGATATTTTGCTCAAGTGCCATTTGACTCCGACAGACTCGGTAGTATGTGCTGCTAAACTCCAGAATCCTCCCACTCTTGTAATGCCAGAATCGGTGTCCCCTTCGGCTCCTCCACCCCCACAGGCTTTAGAGAGTGCCCCCCCCGTGGGATTGTATCCGTTGATTACTGAGAATGTGGTAGCTCGGCCAGGAACGCAAGAGCGGGCAGCACAGATAGTATCTGTATTTTCGCACGTACCTTTTGACCCTGTACATTTGGCCGCTTTCAAGGCAGAGGCTGGAGAATTCTCAACAAATCCAAGCAAGTTCATTTCTATTTTTGAAGGTTGTCTAGCAAGTTATAAGTCTGACTGGGATGATTGTAATATACTTATGAAAATCCTGTTGTCTGAAGTGGAGCGGAATCAGGTTACAGCTAAGGCTAAAAAAAAGGAAGACAGAGAAGGCATTTAAGGTTTAAAAGGGAAAGCTATTGGACACCAGAGGTTGTATAAAAAGGAATCCTCAAAAGTAAGTGTGCTCATCCTGGTTTGTTGCTTCAAAGCTCTGTACAGAAGTTATGTTACTGGAAAGGTGTATAATGGCAATAAGAATGTGTTAATGGTTGGAGAAAAGGTGTATGAGTGAAAAGTGGAAGGTTCCGTTGGAAGTTAGAAGAAGCCGAAAAAGGGAGAAGAGGAAAAAGCATGGAATGAGTTAACTGAAAGGAAAATACAGCTGGCCTCAGTCCAAGGTCAGTGTTCACAGCCAAGACTTTGCTGACAACCAAGAGGAAGGGGGGCTAAATGTGCCCAAGCAACTGAGATCAGCAAAATACTGCAAGGTATAATGAGGACAACAGAAGGGTTAAAAGGCAGTTTTGTTGGACAGTATTGGCTCAAGGATTTAAAAATTCCCCCACTCTGTTTTGACAGGCTTTGGTCAGAGACTTGGAGGAGTGGAATAATTTGTTAATTGCTGCTGTGGGTCTAATCCCTTGTCTCAAAGCTACTGTGAGTCTCCTAAACTTTATTGGACTGCGAGGATACAGGGTATCTCAAAGCAAAGCCCAAATTGCTCTTTTAGAGGTTCAATATCTGGGATTTCACATCAGGCAGGGAGAGAGACAGCTCTCCAACGAAAGGAAGGAGGCTATTTGCCAAGTTCCAATCCCCAGCAACCGCAAAAGGCTTAGGGCATTCCTGGGCATGGCAGGCTTTTGCAGAATATGGATTCCAGAGTTTGGACTGTGGGCTAAACCTCTGTATGAATGTGTTAAGGGAGCAGAACATGACCCCTTTCATTGGTCACCAGAAGCGGACAGGGCATTTAAAATCTTGAAAAGGAAGCTAATGGAAGCTCCAGCCCTTGGCTTGCCCGATCTATCTAAGCCGTTCCAACTGTATGTGCATGAACGAAAAGGGGTAGCTTTGGGAATGCTTACCCAGCTATTAGGTGCCTGGAAGCGTCCTGTGGCATACTTTTCTAAACAACTGGATCAAGTTTCAAAGGGATGGCCAGCCTGTTTGAGGGCGGTCGCAGCTACGGCTCTAGTCTTGGGGGAAGCGGAGAAGCTGACAATGGGAGAAGCTGTGCAAGTGTATGTTCCTCATATGGTCCGAGCTTTGCTGGACACTAAGGGGGGTCTTTGGCTCACACAGGCTCGGATTGCTCGGTACCAGGCGAAGCTGTTAGAGAATCCTGAAGTCACCCTGCAGATCTGTCCCTCCCTTAATCCAGCTACACTGCTGCCCGAGACAAAAAAGCAAAAACATGACTGTTTAGAAATCATAGATGTTCAGTATGCTAGCCGCCCAGATCTAAAAGATCAGCCACTCCCAAATGCTGACTTGGAATGGTATACAAATGGAAGTAGTACTGTTGTGAATGGGCAAAGAAGGGCTGGTTATGCTATTGTGTCTCTTCATAATACCGTGGAAGCTGAGAGTTTACCGGCAGGAACATCTGCCCAGCTTGCTGAACTAGTGGCCCTGACTCGGGCACTCGAGCTGGCAAAAGACAAACGGGTTAATATCTTTACTGACTCAAAGTATGCTTTTGGAGTATTGCATGCTCACGCTGGTTTATGAAAACAAAGGGGAATGCTAACAGCCCAAGGCTCTCCGGTCAAGCATGGGTCTCAAATTCTCCGACTTTTAGAAGCAGTACAACTCCCCTCAGCAGTAGCAGTGGTGCATTGCAAAGCCCATCAAAAGGAAGATCAAGATGTAACCAAGGGCAATGCCAGAGCAGACAGGGAAGCTAAGCGAGCTGCTACCCTGAAATCACCAACTGAGGAAAATGCCCAAATGCATGCCCTCATCCCATCAGTGGGTGAGCTTGCAGCCCCTCAGTACTCCCAAGAGGACAGAAACCTGGCTGACAGTCTCGGTCTCCAGGAAAAGGAGGGATGGCTTTGTTCCACAGAGGGAAAAATCCTCCTGCCCAAGGGCTTGATTCGATCAGTGTTGCAGAAACTGCATCAAACCACACACGCAGGCAGAGAGGCTCTCACCCAGCTCATGACTAAATATTTTCTAACCTCTGGACTTAAACCCCTAGCATCACAGGTACAAGCTAAATGTTTAATCTGCCAAAAGAATAACCCTCGAACAGGAGTAGCAGTGCCACCAGCCACCCTGGAACCTACCCCAGGCCCAGGATTGGTGTGGCAAATAGACTTTACTAAGTTTCCCAGGACCCAAGAATACAGGTACCTCCTTGTCTTAGTGGATCGATTCAGCGGATGGCCTGAGGCCTTCCCATGTCGCAACAACACTGCCAAGACAGTGGCTCTTAAGTTTGTCAAGGAAATCATTCCTCGCTTCGGCCTTCCTCAGTGGATGGAATCTAATAATGGAACACACTTCACATCTCAAGTGGTTCAAAAGATAGCAAGTGCTCTGCAAATCCCCTGGAAACTCCACACACCCTGGCGACCACAAGCCAGTGGAGTAGTGGAACGCACAAATCAGACACTCAAGCGACACCTCTCAAAGGTCTGTCAGGAGGCCTCTCTTAAGTGGCCTGATGCCTTGCCCCTTGTGTTACTTCGCATTCGTGCTCTCCCTAAGGGTAGGATAGGGCTTAGTCCCTTCGAAATTATGTTTGGAAAAGCATGGCCTATGAATGGTACCCCAGTTCTGGCAGGGAAATGGGAAATGGGGTGTGGTTTTTTGTCTCAGTATATGTGCTCTCTGTCTGCTGTTCTTTCTTCTCTTCACAGGTACACCAAAGATTCACAGCCTCTTCTGCTGGATACTCCGGTCCACTCCCTGCAGCCTGGTGACTCCGTTCTCGTGCGGACCTGGAAGGACGAGCCTCTCCAAGAGAAGTGGAAGGGACCCCACACCGTCCTGCTTGTCACCCATACAGCGGCAAAGGTCAAAGGACACAAGAACTGGATTCATCACTCTCGACTGAAAGCAGTGCCCATTCCTAAACAGTGGACTGTCCAGCCTGCGGAGAAGACTACTAACGACGATTTGGGACTTAAGCTGTTATTCAAAAGACAGTAAGGATCACTGGGAATGCGTTGTGATCTTTCTGAACAGTCACAACATACTCCTCGCGAGAACCCTGAACATTGGTTTTATTTTCTCACAGAAGGCGGACCTGGCCTGTGTATTTGGTCTTGTTATTTTTTAACTTGTTTAGTGTCAATAATTCTTATTGTACTCTGGGTATTTGGGTTGTGGTAATTACAATATGGGTTTAGGTTTAGGGTCTCTCACAGTATTTCTTTTTATCACAGAGGCAATTCTTCTGTTACCTACTGTTTCACCCACATCGCATGCAGGATGGGGAGCCATCCCTGCAGATATGGCTACCAACACATATGAGGCCCTGAAAATTGCCTTTGCCCGTGAGTTCAATCTTTCCAACTGTTGGATATGTGCCCAGACTCCCCATCATTCAGCGGGATTGCCCTGGAAAGTAGTACCCCAAAATTGGTCAGACTATTGTCAAAGGTGGATGGTTACCAGCAGCAGCACCTCTGACAATTTAGGTTTGCGATCTAACTGTACTGCGGAAGCTCCTTATGGCCTACACCATGGCTCTTAAATTTCCCATTATAAGGCCACTCGTAAGCCCCAGCCTATTCGTTTACGTTCTCCACCCACTGGTCTCATATGTTATCAGCAAGCCAGTACAAGTAAACATACCTGGTTTGCGGGCATCAGTAAGTGTAGATTTTATATTGGTCCTGGTATAAGTCTCACTGTTCCTTTACTGAATGCCACCGGGTGGCAAACCGGAGCTGCATTCTTTACCCTTTCCCCACAAACTGCCCTACAGGACTCACAAGGTAACAATAAAAGGGCTAGTTATGGTAAAGCCTTTTGGGTTTGTGGTATTAGTGCCTACAAATGGCTTCCTAATGGTTGGCATGGTAGCTGTTACAAAGGCTATCTTGCTCCTCCCCTCCGCATTCTACCCAAGGCTCCCTCCGGTCGTCCCAGGTACTATCGGTCCTTAAAAGCTACCATAGAACCAATCAGTAAAAGAGACAGGTTTAGGATAATAGCCCTCCCTTCCTATGGGGTGGGACGACTAGCCCAACTTTACAAAAGACTGTCTAAATTTCTCACCCAGTTTGCCAATGATACCCTAGCCATAAAGAAAAGCATAAGTTCTGAGCTGTACCAGCTTCGACTGCTGGCTTTACAGAACCGTCAGGCCCTAGATTATGTGTTAGCCTCACGAGGCGGGGTCTGTGCCCTTATTGGAGAAGAGTGTTGTACCTATGTCCCAGAGTTTTCACAGGACATTAACACGCACATCTTGTCAGCTGAACGGGCCTTTAATCAATGGAAGGCCCAGGAAGGGGAACCCACTATTTTGGATTCCCTTTGGGGTTGGATACCTGGTTTAGGAAAACTAGGAGATATAGGGGGAAGCATTGTTCGCATCTTGCTCACAGGTGTTGTAATATGTTTTGTTCTTATTCTTTTGGTCATTTGCTGTAAAGTGCTCATATGTAAGATTTGTACCTCCCCCTCTCCAGAGGTTCCCTTATATCCTCTCATTAATGATCCTAATTGTATGGAGCTTAATCGCATTCTGTCTTTAAAGTATGAGAAAACTCTCACAAAGGTTTGTTGAGTGTTCTCAAAGGAGGGATTGTTGGGGACCCCCCCCC
>NW_020679114.1:0-8577 GCF_002925995.2 Terrapene triunguis | reverse complement strand
ACGCATGCGAAAGTTTCGCAGCCACTGGGAATCGTCCCACACCTGCAGCACGATGCGGTCCCACCAGTCTGTGCTTGTTTCCCGGGCCCAGAATCGGCGTTCCACGGCATGATTTCCACATTGCTGGGGCCTGTGCCTTGTGAGAGGTCTATGTCCATGTCAATTTCCTCATCACTCTCGTCGCCGCGCTGCAATCGCCTCCTCCTCGGCTGGTCCTGGTTTTGCTTTTGCATGTCCTGGCTCTGCATATACTCCAGGACAATGCGCGTGGTGTTCATAGTGCTCATAATTGCCGCGGTGATCTGAGCGGGCTCCATGATCCCAGTGCTAGCTATGGCGTCTGGTCTGAAAAAAGGCGCGAAAGTAGTATCTGACGGACCAGGGGAGGGAGGGAGGGAGGGGCGAGTGACGACATGGCGTACAGGTACAGGGGATTAAAATCAAGAAAGGTGGCTTTGCATCAGGGAGAAACACAAACAACTGTCACACAGAATGGCCCCCCCCCCAAAGATTGAACTCAAAAGCCTGGGTTTAGCAGGAGGGAGGGGGGAAGCAAATGAATACAGAATAAATCTATTTTTTACATCTTAAGACGACGGTGCAGCATGACTGATAGCCCTCGGCATTTTCTGGGTGCTTGGCAGCAAATACTGGGCGCTTGGCAGTTAGCCTTCAGGTCTATTGCACAAGCTGATACCCACTGCAGTATGACAACGATGGATACCAGTCGTAATATTCTACTGCCCAAAAGGCAAGGGGTTGCTGCTGTGTAGCAATCTAGCCCCACGTCTGCCAGCCCCATGTCTGCCAGCACCCAGATCGCCCTCGGCCTCTTCTGGGTGCTTAGCAGAAAATACTGGGCACTTGGCAGAAAATAGCATACTACGACTCAGCTAACGTGCGATGAGCCAACAGGGCGCATGGCAGAAAATGGCATACTACGACTGATAACCATCATTGTCTGCCCAGGTGCCCATGATCGACAGCCACTGCAGTACGATGACGACGGATACCAATCGTAATATAACATCTTCTACCAAAAGGCAAGGGGCTGGTGCAATGCAGCCACACGGCTGCCAGCCCCACGGCTGCCGGCACCCAGATCGCCAATGAAGGCTACCAGTCATGCTGCACCGTCTACCGCCAAAAGGCAGTTAGCTGCTGCTGCTGTGTAGCAATGCAGTCCCACGTCTGCCGGCACCTAGATGACATATGGTGACGGTGAGCTGAGCTGAGCGGACTCCATGCTTGCCGTGGTATGTTGTCTGCACAGGTAACCCAGGTAAAAAGGCGCAAATCTATTGTCTGCCGTTGCTGTGACGGAGGGGGAGGGGCCTGAGACATGTACCCAGAACCCCCCGCGGCACTGTTTTGCATCATCCGGGCATTGGGATCTCAACCCAGAATTCCAATGGGCGACGGAGACTGCGGGAACTGTGGGATAGCTACCCATAGTGCAATGCACCGGAAGTCGACCCTAGCCTCGGTACTGTGGACGCGGTCTGCTGAACTAATGCACTTAGAGCATTTTATGTGGGGACACACACAATCGGCTGTATACAACCGATTTCCATAAAACCGGCTTCTATAAATTCGACCTAATTTCGTAGTGTAGACATACCCTTAGTCTTCAGCCAGACCAGCAGGTCCCATCACAATACCCTCACTCAGTCTGGCTAGGTTCTGGGCTCAGTCATGCCTGCAGTGAACTGTCCATGGTCCTGCTGCTCTTCCAACCAGCCAGGCACCCAGTACTCCCTCTTCAAGCTCCAGGCAGCAACTGACTGCTCTGCTTCTGCTGCTCCTTTTTATAGGGCCCTTCTGGCCCCTGATTGGCCACTCCAGCAGCCCCTCTGATTGGCTGCTTCTCTGCAGCCACTCTAGGCCATCTGGAGGACTTTCCCTCTGTTCTTTTCTGGGGTGCGGTGCAGCAGGGCTGCAAAGGCTCTAGGAGGGGGCCTCCGGACCTAGTTCACCACGTCACACCAACCCTGATATGACTGACAGGGCTGGAGGGAGAGGCCAGCCTTGCCCAGAGCAGTTCTTTAACCCCTTTGTCACCAGTTCAGGGTTTACAGTCCCCATCACAGTGAAAAAAAAGTCTTTTCCAGTTCACTGGCAATTCTGAAAAAATCAAGAGGGTAAAATGCATTTTGGGTTCATTCAAGGCCAAAGTTTTTCTTCAAATTTTTTGGCAAATTGAAAAGTTAAAAAAAAAAGGGATTGAGCCTTTTGAGTTTGACCATTTAAAACTTTATATATATAAAAGTAAAGGAAATTTTGAAGCAAAACATTGAAACATTTCATTTAAAAAATGTCAAAACAAAATGTTCTGATTTTTTTTTGGAAGTTTGTCTAAGGTCACCCAGCAGGCCAGTGGCAGAGGAACGAGTTGAACCCAGGTCTCTTGAGTCCCAGTCCAGGGCTCTATCCTCTAAGGATCACTATCGCTTAACAGGCCATTTATATATGCACATATTCAATTTCCATCAACAATTGCAGTCATTGCAAAAACAAATTAGGTTCACAATTTTATGTTCAGGTCTAAAAGCCTGAGTTTTTGAAATCTGACCCATTATCATGAGAGGAGCTTGCGGCATTTTAATTGCCACCCGTGCCACTAAGACAGCAAGGACAGGGTTAGTAAGTCAAAGAATGAGCATTAACTTTCAAGGAATCTGTTTTATTGGTGATAAAAGGCATGTATAATCATTTATTTCAGAGAGGAGGAGAGTACTGCATGCTCTCCTCAGATGATGTCATGGTGTCGGGATGCATAATAAAAATCATCATGGACATGAATTTATTTTTTGTTGCTGTTCACTTTAAGCAGTGAATTTCTCGCTGCCAGACTCGAGCTCTCCTTTGGTTTCCATTGCAAGGCAACACTGTCTCCTGTGGTCATGTGCAGGAACTGCAGTGGCAATATTCCTTTTAGGTTCCATAGGGTTTCCTATGGTTTATGCAGTGATACAGATTTATGTTTTCCAGCTGTATAGGTGAAGTACCTCTCATCCTGTCATGGAATGACTAACAGGCAAAGCTCAGAAGCAAATGGAGAGCCAGCAGCTGGAGCATAATCATTAATTATTTCCTTATTAATGATCATAAAGCTTGGATTATTTTGCCCTCATTCTCAAGGTAGACACACTATGCCACTCCTCAGCACCCCATAAAGCTTAACCTGCCTTTCGCTTTTACAGAGGACTATAAGAACTGTTTTAGGCTATCTAACCAGTGTGTCCATCCACACGCCAAAGAAGCCTGAGCCTTTTCTGCTCTTAGACAAACCACCTGTTTCATCCTTCTCTGGATACGGTTCCTAAAGTGAATCCTAAATTTCCTTAGAATCAGAGTAATGCTCCATAGCACCTGCCTAGATAATATCACAATCCCACTCCCAGCCCCTACCAGTGACAAGACAGAAACTGATGTCTTAGAGATGAAACATTCTTCAGCCAACGTCCAATATCCAAGAGCCATCCAATCGCCTGTTGTGTCTTCGGTGGAGGTGTCATTTACCGACCAATGGTCCAAAGTGGTCACTTTCTCTGGGACAGCATTGCCCTTCCCAGCGCTCTCCCTAGAGCATCCTTTAGGTCCTTGTTCCTCATGCTGTAGATCAGGGGGTTCAGTAAGGGGGTGACAAAGGTATAGACCACAGACACTGCCTGGCCTTGCTCCGGGGAGTAGCTGGAGCTGGGGCGTAGGTATATGAAGCTGCAGCAGCCGTACTGCAGGAGGACGACTGTCAGGTGGGAAGAGCAGGTGGAGAAGGCACGGTTCCGACCAGCTGCAGAGCGGATCTTCAGGATGGCAGCCACAATGAAGACATAGGAGATGCAGATCAGCAGGAAGGGTATAGTCAGGACTATCACACTAACAACAAAGAGGGTGGCCTGGTGGATCTGTGTATCTGCACATGCCAACCGCAAGACGGGCAGCACGTCACAATAGAAGTGATTGATTTCATTGGTGCCACAGAAAGGTAGATGAAATAGCAGGATGGTCAACTGCAAGGCTAACAGGAACCCCAGAACCAGTGACCCTGACACCAAGCAAGCACAGACCGTCCAGTTCATAATAAGGGTGTAGCGCAGTGGGTGGCAGATCGCCACATATCGGTCATACGCCATGACGGCCAGCAGGATGCAGTCGGCACTGCCGAGAAAAACAAAGAAGAACATCTGGGTGCCACAGCCAGCGACGGAGATGGTGGCCTTCCTCCCAGACAGGAGGTTGACCAGGGCCAAGGGGGAAATGACAGAAGAATAGAAGATCTCCAACACTGCCAGATTGGCCAGGAAGAAGTACATGGGGGTGTGGAGGGAGTGGTCAGTGTGGACAGTGAGCGCAACAGTGGCATTCCCACAGAGGCTGAGCAGGTACACAAGCAGAAAGGCCAGGAAAATCAGCAGCTGCATCTCGGGGAGGGACGAGAAGGTTTGGAAGTGTAATTGTATCAGCTCTGTTCGGTTTTCATCCCCCATGGGACTTGCTGAGTGAGAAGAGTAGAGAGAAGCAGTTATTGCCAGCTATCATCAAAGGCAGAACATGAGCTGTCATCTGGGATGATCAGATTCAGTATCAAGAATCACAGACGAGTCCAGGGACTTGGATAACCTGTCAAAGTGAGTGTGGAATAACAGAAATGTAGGCAAGGAAGGGATCCTGAGAAGTCATCAACTCCAGCCCCCTGTGCTGAGGCAGGACCAAGTAAACCTGACCAGTATTTGTCCAACCTATTCTTAAAAATCTCCAATGATGGGGATTCCACAACCTCCCTTGGAAGCCTGTTCCAGAGCTGAACTACCCTTATAGTTAGAATGTTTTTTCCTAATATCTAATCTAAATTTCTAAGGCTGTAGATTAAGCCCATTGCTTCTTGTCCTACCTTCAGTAGACATGGAGAACAATCCATCACCAGCCTCTTTATAATATCCCTTAACATATTTGAAGACCATTCTCAGGTCCCCCCTCAGTCTTCTTTTCTTAAGACTAAACATGCCCAGTGTTTTTAACCTTTCCTCAGAGGTCATCTTTTCCAAAGCGTCTATCATTTTTGTTTCTCTCCTGAGGTCTCGCTCCAATTTGTCCATATCTGTCCTAAAGTGCCGCACCCAGAACTGGAGACAGTACTCCAGCGGAGGCCTCACCAGTGGCCTCTTTGGAGAAGAACAACATCATCTGGTTGCCTTGGCCAACAAGGGTGATGATAACCTTTCTAGTCAATTGATTTAGGCTCCTTCATGCTTAAAATCCCATTTGAAAATAAGAATTAGTCTCTTATGTCATTTCGGTGTTTTTGAAAATTTAGCACCAGATGGATAAACTGCAACTTTTAAAATTTGTACAACTTGATCAATTCGACATCCATGTATATTGTCATACAGTACCGGATTTACCATGGCTCCAATGGCTCCATAGTGCTGGGCCCAAGCTCAGAAGGGGGCCCATAACACTCACTTCCTCCCCTCTTGCAGCGCTGCAGAAGCAGAGCCTCAGAGCAGCAGGGAACCAACATGAGAGCTGAGAACCCAAGGGGCCCTGGGAACTGTAGCTCCTTGGCCAGCTCCCTGCCTAAAGAGCCAGCCCTGGAGCAGGGAAGGAACTACATTTCCCAGCATTCCCTTGGCAGCTATCAACAGGAAAGGGAGGGGGAGGAAGTGGGGAAGCTGTGAGACCCCATGCACCACAGCTTGCTGTGAATGGAGAGCTGGCTGCTAGAAGGGGCTAGCACTGTGAATAGGGAGCAAGTATGCCCAAGGAGTAGAAGGCTTTGGCCCAGATATCACCCTCAGAAGACTTCCCCAGACTGGATTAGGGATGATGGTGTGACCACGCCTGTCAGCCCCCAAAGAAGGAATTGGGTGGACTAAATGGACAGTGCACCTCTCTAGCTGAAGCCTAGCAAGGGAGATATGTGGATCCCACCAGAAGTTAAAATGATAAGTAAGGGAGGGAAGGCTCTACTAGAGGACCTGGGCAGCTTTAGATACAGTACAGGAGGATTTCCACTTCTGAGCCATGGAAGCAGAAATTGGCTTTTCCTTTCCAGATTTATCTAATATTCAGAAAGGGAATCTAGCACTTGCCTTCCAGATTTAAACACTCTCAAAATTCAGGAATGCTCAAGCTCAATTTAGGCTGCTGTTACTTCATTTCTCCCAAATCAAATATACTGAGCCACTGTTATTTGCTGTAGAAAAAGTAGGATAAAATTGAGCAACAAATGCTGGCATCTTCCCAGTGCTAACTAGGGCTCGAATTGCTATTTTCAAAAGCCATTACCATTTTTTTTAGTTTTGTTTGTTTTAAAAGAAGACAGTGATATTGCATTGGCAAATTCCCCACAGAAATGAAGAGTGGAACAAAAGAATAACAAAGACACCTCAACTTTTCCTCATTTATGTAGGACAGTCTTATAATATGGATCCAGATATCCTCCAATCACACAAGCTGAAAATTGTTCCACTTTACTGCAATTCTGTAACCATGCGGGAACCAGTCCTGTCTGTGTTCTGTGCATATCCAAAATCCCTACTGAATTCAGAAGTGCCTTGCTTTTGTAACCATTCTACCTGATATTTTCAGCCCTTGTAAGCGAAGCAGGTTTACATTTAGTAATTGGGTGGGAAGCCTCTCAGAAAAAGTTAGGTGCTGTAGGAGGTGTTGCTTATTCACTAGGTAATGTGAGACCTTCCTATTACAATAGTAAACCAGTGGAGCATAGAATGCACTTTGCTCCTAGAGTCTAGAATGGGGTCCTTTGCTTCTACACACAGCCCATTAAAGACAATGAAAAGACTCCCACTCACTTCAACAGGCTTTGGACAGAACAGGTTATACACAGGGTAATTCCACTGCCTTCATAGGGTCCTGGTCCCACAGCGGAGCGGGGCCATGTGAGCATGTTGCAGAGCTGCTGCTCAGGGATGGGAACCCCTTGGAACTCCAGCCTCCAAAATCATTCTGGCTGCACTTTCTGCTCGACTATGTGCTAGCTGAGGGGTGCGTGGGAATTGGTGGCCTCTGCTGCAGGTGATGGGCATCTCAGGTACTTAAAGCCATGGCCTAGAAGAGGAAAGTGCCTAACTGCAGAGTCTGCAGCTGTCTAGGACCAGCGCTGAGGATTTAGAGTCCATAGTGCTGCCGTTGCAAGGTTCAAGCATGCTCAGCCTTGGAATTGCCACCCCTCCTTAGACTAGTAGCTACAGCTATCTAAGGCTGGCCTCTGGCAATTGGCCCCATGGCTGTAGCCAGAAAATCTGCAGGTGGCTCTGTGACTACTGGGGGCCATTAAGCTAGGAGCAGATAAAAAAACTGGAGTTAAACTCAAGGAACAGAGGTCACCCATAGGAAAGGAATGTCAAGGGAAGCAGGGAAAGAGGAAACAGGTCAGGCTTGCAGGGGAGAATAGCGTCCAAGGTAGAAGGGAAACAGGCATGGGGAGAGGTGGTGGTGACCAGGCAGTAGACTAGTAAATGGGAGCAGAGGGAGAAAGGCTGGTGACTTTAGGTTCCCAGGGGCTGTGTCCTCACTTTGGGGAAATGGTGTTTGCAAGTGGCTTGCTCAAATGGCAGGATGGGTGCTGAGGGAGGCATTTGTCAGAACTGATCAGGTATCTGCTGGCTGTGGAACTTTATTGAGCTGAGACCAGAACCATATACAGTGACTGGTGACATAGGGTGGTACTGGAGACATGGCAATAGAAGGTCTGAATGAGGAAGGAGGTAAATTTGTGGGAAGTTTTCCCTGATTACTATAAACGTTCTGCTCACTGTGGACACTGGTAAACCCACATGGGTGTACAGCTCAATGAGAAAAACTGGGGACTGAGGGAGCTGTGTATATGCACTGTGGCAGTGCATATAGTTATGTAGAGGTGTGTGATCAAAATGAAAAATGTCTCTGAGATTCAGTACCGGGTATACTATGGCACTAATGGCACTGCCACACCAGGCCCACACTCAAAGCCCTCAGTGACTACATGGGGGCCCACACTGGAGCCCAGAAAAGGTTAATCCAGCCCTGTTTTCATATATGTAACTTCCACCATTTTTTTTACTCAAAGTATGGGGACCAGGAGGCATCTCCATTAGCACATAGAATGGAGAACAGAGATTCTAAGCCAAGAACCACACTGAACTAGGGTTACCATATTTCAACAATCAAAAAAGAGGACGGGAGGAGCCCCGCCCTAGCCCCGCCCCTTCCACTCCCTCACACTTCCCGCCCCCCTCAGAACTCCCAACCCTCCCCCCCACGCCTTGTCCCCTGACTGCCCCCTCCTGGGACCCCTGCCCCTAACTGCCCCCCAGGACTCCACCCCCTACCTAAGCCTCCCTGCTCCTTGTCCCCTGACTGCCCCCTCCTGAGACCTTCCCCCCATCCTAACTGGCCCCCTAGTACCCTATCCCCTACCTGTCCCCTGACTGCCCCCTCCTGAGGCCCTCCCCCCATCCTAACTGGCCCCCTAGGATCCTACCCCCTACCTGTCCCCTGGCTGCCCCAACCCTTATCCATACCCCCACCCCCAGACAGACACCAGGGACTCCCACGCCCAGCCCCCCCCCC
>NW_020679113.1:0-3667 GCF_002925995.2 Terrapene triunguis | reverse complement strand
TCTTCCAGGTCACAGATTTCCTGAATAAATGAAAAATCAAACCACGGTGACCAAATTTATCCTCCTGGGACTTTCCAGTGACCCACAGATGCAGATTTTCCTCTTCCTGGTGTTTTTAGTTATTTACCTAATAACTCTGGGTGGTAACATAGTAATCATGTTGGTGATAAGAACTGATTCTCACCTTCACACCCCTATGTACTTCTTCCTCTTCCATTTATCCTTTGTTGATATCTGCTATTCCTCGGTCACAGTGCCTAATATGCTGATTAACTTACTCGCAGAGCACAAAACTATTTCTTTCAATGGCTGCATTACTCAGATGTTCTTCATCATCCTCTCAGCTGGTGCTGAAGGTTTCATTCTCTCAGCCACGGCTTATGACCGCTACGCTGCCATCTGTGACCCATTGCGTTACATGGAGAGAATGAGCAAAGGAATCTGTGTTCTGCTGGTGAGTGGGACATGGACCACTGGCTTCTTTTGTGCCCTTCTTAACACTGTTTTTACTCTGAAGTTGCATTTCTGTGGGTACAACCAAATCCATCATTTCAGCTGTGAGCTCCCTCCTCTATTACATCTGTCCTGCACTGAGACCTTCACCAATCAAGTGGTGCTTCTTACTTCTATTGCACTATTTGGATCAAGCTCCTTTCTCCTCACCCTGATCTCCTACATTCACATAATCTCCACTATCCTGAAGATACGCTCTGCGGAGGGCAGGCGTAAAGCCTTCTCCACCTGCAGCTCCCACCTTATTGTGGTTGGTTTGTTGTACTTGACAGCTTTTTTCCAGTACACAAAACCCAGCTCAGTCTCCTCTGTGGCTCTGGATGAAATTTTCTCCGTCCAGTACAGCATCCTAACCCCCATGTTAAACCCCATCATCTACAGCCTGAAAAATAAGGAGGTGAAAACAGCTGTAGGGAAAATGTTGGGGAAAATCAAATTTCTCAAGTAGTGTCAATGTTATTTTTTTTTTTAATGAGCATACAACTGTGGGTAACTTGTGTTTGGGAGATTCTCAGCTCAGGTATCTGACATTTTGGGCCAAAGCCTCAGCTGTGGCTCCATTGAACTCAGCAGGCCATATCCCCATTGGGTAGAAGAGACACTGGAGCAAAGGGGACGGGATCCTGTTGTGATGTTGCACCCCATAAGACTTTATGCAAATATGCTTATGAATGTATATGACATAACTAGAATATGTTTTATGCTACCTATGCCATGTAACATATCTATGTGAAGATTATGATCTACTGAATATATTCATCCTATTTGTATGCATGTGTTATTGTTGTATTTGAAGTTAGGAATACTGGCTGTATACATGTTTGGTTTTTAAATAGCCTTAGTAAGGCATTTGGTCAGCTTCTTTAGAAAGGAATTTGCAAGTTAAGTGCCCAGTCAAGAAGCACTTAACGGAAAATGGATCTTGGAAGGCTCCAATCCACATAAGTCTACATGAGGACGTTCAATGTAGCATGTGAACCATGGCTGCTACTTGTAAGTTCTGAGTCATGCATGGACATGTGACTTACCCATGTGACTCCAAAACTCCATCTTGTAGCTTGAATTCTACACAGGGGGAGGGAGGGGTATTCACCCAGAAGAGAGAGTCTATTTAAACCCCTGGGAGACCCCTCCATTTTGTCTTCAGCTAGCTCAACAGAGAGCGTCTCCACGCCCAAGGATACCTGAAAGAATCTGGAACAAAGGACAGTAACTACAAGGGCGTGAGTGATTGCTGGACCCAGACTAGAAGGAGACTAGTCTGTAAAAGGAAGCTTACTGGAACTCCTCTGAGGGTGAGGTATTATCTGTATTCAGTTTCCTTACTGTATTAGGCATAGACTTGCAGGTTTTTATTTTATTTTACTTGGAACCTCTTAAATCCTACTTTCTGTATTTAATAAAATCACTTTTTACTTATTAACCCAGAGTAGGTATTTATACCGGGGGGCAAACAGCTGTGCATATCTCTATATCAGTGTTATAGAGGGCAAACAATTTATGAATTTACCCTGTATAAAGCTTTATGTTTATGTTTTGTGTAAAATGGATTTATTTGGGTTTGGACCCCATTGGGAGTTGGGCATATGAGTGTTGAAGACAGAAACACTTCTTAAGCTGCTTTCAGTTCAAGCCTGCAGCTGTTGGGGGACGTGGCTCAGACCTGGTTCTGGGTTTGCAGCAGGCTAGCGGGTCTGGCTCAAACCAGGCAGGGAACTGAAGTCCCAAGCACCCAGGGCAGGAGAGTAGGGGCAGAAATAGTCTTGGCACATCAATTGACAGCCCCAAGGCGGTTTCTGTGATCCAACCCGTCACACCTGGGTCTCCATCTTGGGTGAGTGCTAGAAGCACCAGGATCTAGAGCCATTCATGCGCACGCTCTCTCTCTCTCTAGGCCAATATTTCTTTCAATCTGACCCGCTGATTGCAATGGACCTATGGCTAATCATACCACTTGAGGATCTGGCCAGTTCTATAAAAAGAACATCTTTGTCTATTGCAGTCTGTAGTTCTTCTAGAGTATTTTGTTGAAAACCCTATTTAATATCTGTAGTATCTTATAGGATTCATCACTATTAATGTCTCTGTCTCCACTAATAATAACTAATAATGAGTGTGATCCCCAGCTGGGCCAAGATGCACAAAGGAATTAAGTCTCTGTTAGGAGAGATTGAAACACATATCAGTAATTCCATATCGCAGTGGTTAGGGCACCCACATGGGAGGAAGCAGATCCCTTTTTAAAATCTTTCTCATTATCAGGCACTTGAAAAGGGTCTGCTACATCTCTAACTGCTAGTATAAAAGTTTAGGGGTTTCTTCCACCTAATTCCTTCTTCTTCTCTCCCCTCTCTCGCCATGGTTTCTTGCCACCTGTTACCAGATTTGCCCATTACTTTGGGGTATGTTCATTTATTAGAGTTACTTTTCTGGGGGGGGGCAGGAGGGGTGTTTCTGTAATTCTATCAATGTACTGCTTGTGTCACTTGTGTCTTCATATCGAGCCCTACTTCTCCCTTCTGCAAGTCCCCTCCCAATGGAGCTATCCTGCAGGACCTGGGTTCCCCAGGGCTGGGTTCCTCCAGCCCCAGAACCAGCTGAACACGCGTGCGCGCACACATACATTGACCTGGTCCACTCAGACTTGCTCTGGTAATTAGCACTTCCAAGCTGCCACCCTTATATGCCCCTAGACTCAGTAGTCTGGGTCGAGCAGCGCTGCCACCCTCGTCAGTCACAGGTTCAGCAAGTCCCTATCCCCACTTCCACATTACAATTGTTCAGGTAGTATCACTCTTGATGAGCAAACCCCACAGGGTTTTTGGGCACTACAGGGATCTTTAGCTTAGGTAAGAGAAGCGTTGCTGCAGAGTAAATGGGAAGCCAGAAAAACAGAAGAGTAAAGTTCAGATAGATAGTGAGGGAAGCAACCAGCTTAACCATAAAAGTTATTTATTGAATAATAGTGATAACCACACAAGGAGAGCCTAAACAATCATAACTGTTATGTTATAAAAGATTACAGAAGTCATATATAGAAAACTATACCTGATCAAAAAAGTCAGGGTTAAAAAGTTATACCTGACATAGAAAAGAAAACAGAGAGAAGAGGGAGGGAGGGATCTCAGCACTCCATGAAGCTTGAACTGGTCGG
>NW_020679112.1:0-4204 GCF_002925995.2 Terrapene triunguis | reverse complement strand
CTCAGAAACAACTCTGACATTCTAATCAGCTGAGTGGGGTTATATCCTGTTTGAGAAATGGGGGTATGTCCCCTCTCGCCTCCCCCGCCACCAATGGTCCTACTCAGAAAATCAGCAGGTTTATCAGACCTTGTCTCTGCCCTTCCTCTTCCTCCCTCTGCCCAGCAGCTCCTTGAAAATCGCCTACCTGATCTGGCTGAATCACAGCCATTCCCTTTCCCCGTCTCCTGGAAGACGGGACAATCTGGAACAAAATGTGGACGTGATTCCTCAGCCTGTCAGGGAGAGAGGGAAGGTTACAGAGGGGGCTTCAGTCCATGTCACCCCCAGATTCCTGTGGAAGAAACAGAGTCTTCACTCTTCGTGTTTGTTAGCAGCAAGTCAGAGGCAGTTTATTTCCAGCAATTGCAGGGGGAGCCTACGGATGGGGGGTCCCCTTCCTTAGGCAGGTCACATATGTCATTGGATACAGCTGAATCTTGTTTATACATTTTCCTCCCCATTATCTTAGTCAGCAGTCCATTCTCATCTTAAAGCAAGGTTAGAAAACAGGTTCCCATGTAGTTTCCCATCCGCCTCGCACAATCCCAGCTTCTACAAATCTCGAGATGTTAGGGTTAAGGTTAGCCTGTCTTCTGCTCTGTCTCTTAACAACACTAAGGGTATATCTACACTACGAAATTAGGTCAAATTTATAGAAGCCGGTTTTATAGATATCGGTTTTATACAATCGGTTGTATGTGTCCCCACATAATATGCTCTAAGTGCATGAAGCCGGCGGACCGCGTCCACAGTACCGAGGCTAGCGTCGACTTCCGGAGCGTTGCACTGGGGGTAGCTATCCCACAGTTCCTGCAGTCTCCGTCGCCCATTGGAATTCTGGGTTGAGATCCCAATGCCTGATGATGCAAAACAGTGTCGCGGGGGGTTCTGGGTACATGCCGTCAGGCCCCTCCCCCTCCATCAGAGCAACGACAGACAATCAATTTGCGCCTTTTTACCTGGGTTACCTGTGCAGACAACATACCACGGCAAGCATGGAGCCCGCTCAGCTCAGCTCAGCGTCACCATATGTCATCTGGGTGCCGGCAGACGTGGTACTGCATTGCTACACAGCAGCAGCTAATTGCCTTTTGGCAGTAGATGGTACAGTATGAGTGGTAGCCTTCATTGGCTATCTGGGTGCTGGCAGACGTGGGGCTGCATTGCTACACAGCAACAGCCCCTTGCCAGTAGATGGTGTATTACGACTGGTATCCGTCGTCGTCATACTCCAGTTCAATCAGAGGCACCTGGGCAGACATGCTTTGTCTCCTGGAGACTCAGTCCTGCCGGCAGTACTATTGAACCATCTTGACGATGGTGGCTAGCAGTCGTAGTACAGTATCTTCTGCCAAGCACCCAGAAGATGCCGAGGGCTATCAGTCATGCTGCACCATCTGCTGCCAGCTTAAGATGTAAAAAATAGATGTA
Source organism: Terrapene triunguis (assembly GCF_002925995.2). Taxonomy (NCBI): domain Eukaryota; kingdom Metazoa; phylum Chordata; order Testudines; family Emydidae; genus Terrapene; species Terrapene triunguis. The sequence continues at coordinate 2,731 of NW_020679112.1, read as the reverse complement.
TTCATTTGCTTCCCCCTCCCTCCGTGAAATCAATGGTCTGCTAAACCCAGGGTTTTGAGTTCAATCTTTGGGGGGGCAATTCTGTGTGACAGTTGTTTGTGTTTCTCCCTGATGCACAGCCACCTTTGTTGATTTTAATTCCCTGTACCTGTACGCCATGTCGTCACTCGCCCCTCCCTCCCTCCGTCAGTTTCGCGCCTTTTTTCTGACCAGACACCATAGCACTGGGATCATGAAGCCCGCTCAGATCACCGCAGCAATTATGAACACTATGAACACCACACGCATTGTCCTGGAGTATATGCAGAGCCAGGACATGCCAAAGCAAAACCAGGACCAGCCGATGAGGCGATTGCAGCGCGGCGACGAGAGTGATGAGGAAATTGACATGGACACAGCCCTCACACAAGGTACGGGCCCCAGCAATGTGGAAATCATGGTGTTACTGGGGCAGGTTCATGCCATGGAATGCTGATTCTGGGCCCAGGAAACAAGCACAGACTGGTGGGACCGCATCGTGTTGCAGGTCTGGGATGATTCCCAGTGGCTGCGAAACTTTCGCATGCGTAAGGGCACTTTCATGGTACTTTGTGACTTGCTTTCCCCTGCCCTGAAGCGCCAGAATACCAGGATGAGAGCAGCCCTCACAGTTGAGAAGCGAGTGGCGATAGCCCTGTGGAAGCTTGCAACGCCAGACAGCTACCGGTCAGTCGGGAATCAATTTGGAGTGGGCAAATCTACTGTGGGGGCTGCTGTGATCCAAGTTGCCAGGGCAATCAAAGACCTGCTGATATCAAGGGTAGTGACTCTGGGAAACGTGCAGGCCATAGTGGATGGCTTTGCTGCAAAGGGATTCCCAAACTGTGGTGGGGCGATAGACGGAACCCATATCCCTATCTTGGCACTGGAGCACCAAGCCACCGAGTACATAAACCGCAAGGGGTACTTTAACATGGTGCTGCAAGCCCTGGTGGATCACAAGGGACATTTCACCAACATCAACGTGGGATGGCCGGGAAAGGTACATGATGCTCGCGTCTTCAGGCACTCTGTTCTGTTTCGAAAGCTGGAGGAAGGGACTTTCTTCCCGGACCAGAAAATAACCGTTGGGGATGTTGAAATGCCTATCGTGATCCTTGGGGACCCAGCCTACCCCTTAATGCCATGGCTCATGAAGCCGTACACAGGCAGCCTGGACAGTAGTCAGGACCTGTTCAACTACAGGCTGAGCAAGTGCCTAATGGTGGTGGAATGTGCATTTGGACGTTTAAAAGCGCGCTGACGCAGCTTACTGACTCGCTCAGACCTCAGCAAAAAGCATATCCCCATTGTTATTGCTGCTTGCCGTGCGCTCCACAATATCTGTGAGAGTAAGGGGGAGACATTTATGGTGGGGTGGGAGGTTGAGGCAAATCGCCTGGCCGCTGATTACGCGCAGCCAGACACCAGGGCGGTTAGAAGAGTACAGCAGGGAACGGTGCGCATCAGAGAAGCTTTGAAAATGAGTTTTGTGACTGGCCAGGCTACGGTGTGAAACTTCTGTTTGTTTCTCCTTGATGAACCCTCCGCCCCCCCCACCCGGTTCACTCTACTTTCCTGTAAACCAACCACCCCACCCTCCCCTCCCCCCTTTGAGCACCGCTTGCAGAGGCAATAAAGTCATTGTTACTTCACATTCATGCATTCTTTATTAATTCATCACACAACTAGGGGGATAATTGCCAAGGTAGGCCGAGAGGAGTGGGGGAGGAGGGAAGGAAAAGGACACACTGCAGTTTAAAACTTTAAAACGTTAACACTTATTGAAGGCCAGCCTTCCGATGCTCAGGCAATCATCTGGGGTGGAGTGACTGGGTGGCCGGAGGACCCCCCACCGTGTTCTTGGGCGTCTGGGTGAGGAGGAAATGGGACTTGGGGAGGAGGGCTGTTGGTTACACAGGGGCTGTAGCGGCGGTCTCTGCTCCTGCTGCCTTTCCTGCAGCTCAACCATATGCTGGAGCATATCAGTTTGATGCTCCAGCAGCCGGAGCATCGACTCTTGCCTTCTGTCTGCAAGCTGATGCCACCTATCATCTTCAGCCCGCAACTTGCTCTGTTCATCCCGCGATTCAGCCCGCCACCTCTCCTCTCGTTCATATTGTGCTTTTCTGTAGTCTGACATTGACTGCCTCCACGCATTCTGCTGTGCTCTTTCAGCGTGGGAGGACATCTGGAGCTTCTTGAAGATATCATCCCGAGTCCGATGTTTTCTCCTTCTAATCTTTGCTAGCCTCTGTGAAGGAGAAACATTTGCAGCTCTTGGAGGACAAGGGAGAGGTGGTTAAAAAAGACACATTTTAGAGAACAATGGGTACACTCTTCCACGTTAAATTTTGCTGTTCACATTACACAGCACATGTGCTTTCGTTACAAGGTCGCATTTTTCCTCTTATATTGAGGGCCTGCCGGTTTGGTGTGAGAGATCACTCACGCGGTGCCAGGCAACAGAATTCGGCTTGCAGGCAGCCATGGTAAGCCACAGTCTTTTGGCTTTTTTAACCCTCATAACATGTGGGAATGGTTTCAAACAGTAGCGCCCTCATTTCCCATACCAAGGACCCATTGGGTTGGCCATTTAAAATGGGTTTGCAATGTAAAAGGAGGGGCTGCGGTTTCAGGGTTAACATGCAGCACAAACCCAACTACCCCCCCCCCCCACACACACACCCAATTCTCTGGCATGATCCCTTCA
>NW_020679111.1:0-3433 GCF_002925995.2 Terrapene triunguis | reverse complement strand
TTATGTCAAGCAAACTGCTCACCAGGCCTAAGCCAAGTCAGTCAGTACAAACGCACAATCTCGGTCTGTCCAAACTGCTGCATAAGAAATGACCCTTGCACCAACTCTCAAAACTTAACCTAATAACTAGTGGAAAACAGACACTTTGAGAAGATGTAGCAGAGGCCCAGGCATCAGGAAATCTCACATTAATGTCATGACTTACCGAAGGTCACAGCATTAAAGCTCACAATCAGCAAAATGTCCAAATTTAGGGCATCTGAATAACTCCCTCCCAATTAGAGCACTGCAGGGCAGGTGCTCCAGAGCTGTGTAGACGCCACAGCTGCAGGTGCCCAACCCATCTGAGAACCAGGCCCTGGGACCTAAGGGTCAGCACCCAAAATCTAGTCCCTAAATTAAAGGCCACTTCTTAAAGCTCAGCCCATACTATCACTGTGCTCTGGTCCCGTATGCAGCTAGTCTGGGCCAAATGGGCTGCAGGGAAGGAGAAAGCCCCTTCCCCACGGCGAGGGAACCCTCCAGCACGGGAGCGCCTCCTCCCCAGCAGCTGCAGGCACAAGGCGTGTTCCTGAGAGGGCTGGGAATGGGGGGGTGGGGGTGAGGGTGGGAGGAAGAGGGAGGGGGTGGACGAGGGACAGAGGGACGTGGGCAGTGTAAAGCTGGGCCTCTGACACTCTGCACGCTGGGCAAGACACACGGGGCCCATTGTCAGAGGGATGTAACTCTGGCTGGCTTCAGAACTTCCTCAGCCTGTGCCAAGGTCTGCACCGACCCCTGCAGCCACTGAACAGCGGAGTCACAAATGGCCCCTCCCCTCTCTCCTTTCGCCGGTACAGGGGGGAATCTGGCCCATTGAGCCAACCTTCCCCCGCCTCAATTTCCACATTTATAAAATGGTTTTATTATTATTTCTATTTCTGCCTATGGAGGACAAGGCCCCGTCGTGCTGCTCTCTGTAGAGATGCTGAGTAAACAGACCCAACAGCTCACAAATAGAGCCACAATTTCACACACTCTCAATATCCCGTTATTGTCAAAGGGACCCAAGTGGGTAAAGTTACTTTCATGCCAAAGTTATTGCATGACCTGGGTCTAGGTTACGACAAAAGGCAGCAAGTGAATGAGACAAACCAGTTGGAATCAGAAGGGTGGGAGGGGTTGATGAGGGGAAAAGTAAACCTCACTGACAGATTGTGTGTCCTGGGATGGTTGTGAGGCTTCATGGATGTTGGTTCCGTTGCTGGGACGGGGCCTGAAAGTGAGAGGAAATAGAAGGTTTCAGACCTTTTTATATGAAATACCTGAGTGTGTCTCAGTCTTTTTCTCTGTCATGATGAAAACACAGTTCTAGGAGTTCAGAGTGGTGATGCTGTTATCAATATGAAAGCCTGAAATCTCACCTCTCTTATCCTTTCCCTCTCCAGACACTCTGCCGTCTGCACTGGAGACAAAAAGAGGGGAACCCCTAGGAGCACACAGACAGGGTGAGTTTGCAGGTGGAGCTTGTCTTTAAATTATGAGAAAATTCCAGTGAAAACATCTTCATGAGATTGTAGCTAAAGTTACCAACCAAACCGAAAGCGACCATGACACACAGATCCCTAAAAATAAGTCATTAAACTGTGAGAAGATCCAGAGGCACTGGAACCAGGGGGCCAGGCCCCCCTACTTTTTAACATGGGCATAGTTTGTAGTAGGCAGTGGCAGATTTAGAGTTAGTGGGGCCCTGTGCACAGCTTCTTTTTTGCCCCCCACCCCTCTCGGGACCCAGCCAAGAAAAAGAACATTCTCTCTTATCTCCCCTATGTTTTTCATTCTTTGTTTCTCTTCATCCTCCTCCTTTATTATACTTAATAGGAAGTAAATGAAAATAAAGTGAGGTACCTTGATTGGGGCAGAGGATTGGGGTGCAGGAGGGGGTGTGGAGGTCAGGTTCTGGGAAGGAGATTGAGTGCTGAGTGCGGGCTCTGGATTGGGGCAGGGGGTTGGGGGTGTGGTGGGGGAGAAGGCGTGCAGGCCCTGGGAGGAAGTTTGGGTGCAGGCTCTGGGCTGGGCCAGGGTGTTGGGGTGCGTGGGGGGGGCAGTGCTTATCTCAGGCAGCACGGCTCCAAAAGTGACCTGCAGACCCCTCTGGCAGCGACTCCTTGGGAGGCTCCAATGGGAGCTGTGGAGCCAGTGCTCGAGGCAGGGGCAATGCGCGGATACACACACCCTCCCCCCAGGGGATGCAGGTACATGCCAGCCACTTCTGGAAGTGGCGCGGAGGAAGTGAGGCAGAGGCAGGCAGGGAGCCGCCTTAGCCCTGCTCGCTGCTGATGGCATGTCTCTGCACGCCCCTTGGGGGAGGAGGGCAGCGGGTCGGGGAGCATGCGGACCCACCTCCCCCTTCCCCCCCCTGCCAGGGGCATGCAGAGATGTGCCAGCTGCCAGCCACTTCCGGGAGCGGCATGGGGCCACCAGCCACAGCCTGCAGGCAGCCTGCCTGTCTGAGCCCTGCTGCGTTGCTGCATTTTGGGCCCCCCTATTGTTGGGGGCCCCGTGCCACTGCAGAGTGTGTTTAATGGTAAATCTGCTGCTGGGGGCAGTGGACCATGTTGCCCCCCAAACTGCAAGCCTTGGGCAGGCCTGGAGCTTCGCAGGCAGATTCTGTGCTTTGTGGCAGGGCAGCTGATCAGCTTCCGCCCATGAAGCACAGACCCTGCCCGCGGTGCCAGCCTCTTCCTGGGTCCTGGCCCCTCTCAGTGGCTTCACCCCTGCTCCTCTTCCCACAAGGCCCTGCCCTCTGGCCAGGCCACAAGCTAGAACTGGGCTGTCACCTAGGGAGCCCGGGCCGCACTGGGGAGCCCTGGACCCTCCACCTGCCCTGGGTGGTGCACTTTGGGGAGCAAGGATATGTACTGGGGGCTGCTCTCAGGCCCCCTGGACCTCGGCCCAGGGCAGGTGGAGGGTCGGGGTGCTCCACGATGGCCAAGGCTCCCAGCATGGTCAGGGGGCGGAAGCTCAGTGGGAAGAGGAGATGTAGGGCAGGGCCATGGAGGGGGTGGGGCAACAGAATGCCGGACCTCATGTCCCCCCCGCCCCCAATTCTACCAAGGTTCAGGAACTCCTGTGGAGATCCCAAGCTCACATCACACAAACAATCCTGACACCAACCTTAGTGCTGAGTTCATGCCCATGCTGATGAACAGAAACACTCTCACTGAGCAGCACCTGAACAGAGCTCCCTGCCCTGAGGGCTGACACATCCCTCAACTTCACCCCGGTGCAGGGGCTCTCCCCATTGCTCTTCTCCAACATCCTGCCTTTCCTGTGGGCGGGGCTGGGCTCTCCCATTGGAGCTGCTCCCTGCTTCCTGGATAGGGGAGATGCTCTCCCTGTGACCGTGGCAGCTCCTCCCTTCTCTCTGGGCTGGGGATGGGGCTACCCCACC
>NW_020679110.1:0-1052 GCF_002925995.2 Terrapene triunguis | reverse complement strand
GGTGGTGTTGCTCTGTGACTTGGTGGCGGGGGAGGGCAGTTACAGATCTTATGCAGCGGTCCTTACCCTGGATCACAGAGCCGCGCAGCAGGGGATCTGTAACCCTCCTCCCCCTGCAAGACAGTCACATAGCCGACACATACACGCAGTCCCGGCCAGGAGGGCTGGCAGGCTCCTTTGAAACAACCAGTCTACCACCGCGGAGCCTGTCATTCCTGGAGTTTAGAAGCATCATTTGCATCACAACACTAAACCCGCCCCCCGCCACAGTCTGCGTCCCAGGTTTAAAACATTCCCGCGAAAACAGTAATAAAGACAACGGTGTCCATTAACAAAACAGAACAGATTTTATTTTTTGGGAAGGGGGTGAAGGGGGTATGTAACTGGAGAGGATAGTCGACGGCAACTGGGTAAAGAAACGGGGGCAAGTTCAGCTTCTGTGTCCACAAACTTAAAAGTCACTGGGTACCCTGCTCAGCCTTGAAACTGGCTTTCAAAGCCTCCCGGATGCACAGCGCGTCCCGCTGGGCTCTTCTAATCGCCCGGCTGTCTGGCTGGGCGTAATCAGCAGCCAGGCTATTTGCCTCAACCTCCCACCCCGCCATAAAGGTCTCCCCCTTGCTCTCACAGAGATTGTGGAGCACACAGCAAGCTGCAATAACGATGGGGATATTGGTTTCGCTCAGATCACAGCGAGTCAGTAAGCTTCTCCATCTCCCCTTGAGACGGCCAAAAGCACACTCCACCACCATTCTGCACTTGCTCAGCCGGTAGTTGAAGAGTTCTTGTGCAGTGTCCAGGGCGCCAGTATAGGGCTTCATGAGCCAGGGCATTAGCGGGTAGGCTGGGTCCCCGAGGATCACTGTAGGCATCTCCACATCCCCAACAGTTATCTTGTGGTCCAGGAAGTAAATGCCTTCCTGCAGCCGTCTAAACAGACCAGAGTTCCTGAACACGCGAGCGTCATGAACCTTGCCCGGCCATCCGACGTTGATGTTTGTAAAACGTCCCCGATGGTCCACCAGTGCTTGCAGCACCATTGAAAAGTAGCC
>NW_020679109.1:0-3233 GCF_002925995.2 Terrapene triunguis | reverse complement strand
TCTCATCCCCTCCAGACCCTGTCCCTCTCCCCAACCCCCCGACCCTCCCCAGCCCAGCCCCATTGTCTCCCCAGCCCCGCCCCACTCTACACAGCTCTCTCTACCCTGTCCCATTCATGCTCCCCTCAGCCCCTACCCTACTCCTCTCCATCCCAGTCCTGTCCCATCCCCCCCCAACTCCCCCAGTCCCAGTCCTGTCCCCCTCAGTTCCTCCATCCTGCTTCCCCTGGTCCATCCCCACACACCCACCGACTCCCTCGACCTCCCTCCCCCCAATCCCACTGCCTGGACCCACCCCCATCCCACTCAGGACATGCAGGAAAAAGAGGCAATGGGCTTAAATTGTAGCAAGGGAGATTTAGGTTAGACATTAGGAAAAACTTCCTAACTGTAAAGGTAGTTAAGTACCGCAAAAGTGCTTACCCTGGCGAGCCGCGTGCCGAACGTTGCCCGACCCCTGGGTTAGACAAACACCTGTCAAGGATGGTCTAGTGTTGTTGTTACTCAGTCCTGCCTCAGTGCAGGGGTTTGACTAGATGACCTGTTGATGTCCCTTCCAGTCCTACATTTCTGTGATTCACACTGAATTGCCTTGTGCCACTGTCTAGTAGTAGTGGCACACAGTTCTCTGACATGCAGGTTTATAAAATTGTAGTTAATATACAATTTAGAGCGTAACAATTTTAAAGCTCTGCACGTTCAGACCAACTGAGCTGAAAATTGTGATCTATAGTATTCAAAACTATTAAGATGTGGGCTGAAATAAGATGAGCCTGAATTGCTCAACAATATCAATGGAATCAGCATTGCGCTGCTATATATTGTAAAACATTACAGTGAAATCTTGCAAGAATTACATAGCACGCCGCCTTGCCCAAGGGGTAACTAAGCATAACATCTTCCTGTTTCAATATTCTTAACTTGTATCCCAGAGCACCTAGAAGTTGTTTGTTTTTTCAAACACTGAATGTTGCTAAGTTACGAGTTTTAACAGGTTTTTTTTATTCTAAAATTGTTTTCCAAATATTCTTAAACTCCCAGTTTATCCCCCGCTGATGTTCATTGTGAAAAGTATTGCAGGTCTAATAATAATATTTGGCACTTTTGTAATTCACGGTCCAACATGTGTTTTGTGCCCTCCTCTGGTGGATTTTTAGACCTGGTCTACACTGGGGTGGGGGGGAATCGATTAAGATACTTCGACTTCAGCTACGCTATTCACATAGCTGAAGTTGCGTATCTTAGATCGATTTACCTTGGGTCCTCACGGCGCGGGATCGACGGCCGCGGCTCCCCCGTCGACTCCGCTACCGCCGCTCGCTCCGGTGGAGTTCCGGAGTCAATGGGGAGCGCGTTCGGGGATCGATATAGCACATCTTAACCAGACGTGATATATTGATCCCCGATAAATCGATCGCTACCCGCCGATACGGCGGGTAGTTTGCCTTAGAGGATAACTGTGTAGCTACCAGCTAAGGGAGTTATATCTTGAACTCAAGTAGTAGAAGCTCATGCTTTTAAGTCTGGATGGCTCGGGTTCAATCTTTGGTGACTAGCTATGATGGAGGTTGCTACATTTATAATCCCTTTAATCAGAGGTTCTGAATATGCTTTGTTGTAGGCAGAGCTAGCCTATAGTTAAGCAACCAAAAATTTAGAATGGGAAGTGTTGAAATGTTGGGAAGCCTTATAAGTTTGCCAGTCTGGAACGAACATCCCATCTGAGGGTTGGGGGCGGGGAGAGAGGAGAGTGAGACAGGACCAGGAAACTGGGACAAAGAATCCAGAGCGGTAGTGGAGGGCAGTTGAAATCAGATGAGGAGCTGGGGTGGGTTAGACAGCAATAGGATAGACATAGACTGGAGGGGATGGGGAAGAAGGGTCTTTGACTACTAGAGACCACTCCGTTCAGGAGCTTGGAATAGACCCAGGATTCCTGAGTTTCACAGTTCCTCTTCTGTCAGCAGATATCTGTGAAACCCAGTGGCAAAAAAAGTGTCTCATCCCCCTATAGAGCTGATCTATCACATATAGGATGACAACCTACTGCCTCTGCCATCACTTACTCCATTAGCTCACGTGGCAGAAGTCTGTGCAGTGGATCTAAAGGTTCATCGGCAGGGTTGGAGCCATGCGAGTTTCACGATGATTCCACATGCCAGAATTTCCGGGGCAGTTCAGTTTTGATTTTTACAAAAAAACCTGGGGAAATGCGTACAGAAATAGGGTGACCAGATGCCTAAATAGGGGAATCTCAAGCAGGAGTAGAGAGGTTATTTTATCTCTGTACTTGGCACTGGGGCAACCACTGCTGGGATCCTGTGTCCAGTTCTGGTGTGCACAATTTAAGAAGGATATTGATAAACTGGAGAGTGTTCAGAGGAGTCACAAGACTGATTAAAGGATTATAAAACATGCCTTATAGTGATCGACTCAAGGCCCTCAATCTATTTAGCTTAACAAAAAGAAAGTTAAGAAGTGACTTGGTTATAGACTGTAAGTATCTACATGGGGAACAAATCGTTAATAATGGGCACTTCAGTCTAGCAGAGAAAGGTAGAGCATCAGCCAACGGTCGGAAGTTGCAGCTAGACGAATTCAGACTGGATAGAAGGCATACCTTTTCAATAGTGAGAGTAATTAACGATTAACAATATACTAAGGGTCATGGTGTTTTTCTAAAAGCTTTTTCTAAAAGCTATCCTCTAGGAATTATTTTGGGAAAGTTCTACATCTGTGCTATACAGGCGGTGAGACCAGGTGATCACCGGATCCCTTCTGGCTTTATAATCTCAGAACTAGGTACATCAATTCACATGCAAAATTCTCATTGAATTCAATAGGTGTCCTTGCCCTGTGGCTTGTGGTGCAGGCTGCAGCAGGGGCCGTACAACCCCTCTAGCAGCTTCTTAGGGCCCCCTCTCATGGCTCTGTGCACCTGTGTCTGTCGTTGTCGTCCTCCCCCCCCGCTCGCTCAATGTGTCCTGATATTTCACTCTTGCGATCTGGTCACCCTACCCGGTGGCTCCCATATGGTGAAGGATGTGGGCCAACGGGGATGTGACGCATGGCTAGAAAGGGTTAAGCATCCTGCAAAATAAATAACCCTCAAAGGTCAGGTGGGGAGATCATGTTTGTGTTTTTGTGCATTGTGACAAAGTTCCTCCTCTATCTTGGTGGGTCCTGCGCTTATTGGCGGATTTGCTCACCTCAGAGATTCACCATGTGGGTCA
>NW_020679108.1:0-3632 GCF_002925995.2 Terrapene triunguis | reverse complement strand
CATAAGCTTTTGTGGGTGAATGCCCACTTCATCAGACGCAAGCGTCTTGCGTCTGATGAAGTGGGCATTCACCCACGAAAGCTTATGCTCCAATACTTCGGTTAGTCTTAAAGGTGCCACAGAACCCTCTGTTGCTTTTTACAGAATTGATACCACTGTAATCCCCAGAATTTACCAGTGGGCAGGTGTGGGTAGTGGTTGAGTTGTTTTATGGTATATTTCTGTTCTGCAAACATTGACCAAGGCAACATTGCTAACAAGAGAAGATAATCTCAGTGATACAATACAGTGTTTAAACAAGATTATTCAAGATAGGTGCTTCAAGAAGAAATATCATTCTGCATTAAGGATAAGCAAATCTTGTTATGTCTGAGACTAACTGTGTAGACTAATTTTTAGGATATTTGGGGTTTGAAAAATTAATATGAGTTCACAGGGCCAGATTCTGTGCTGTGCCTTCTGTGATGCACAGCCCTCGATGGTGATATGCAAAGGTGGCTTTGTCATCTTTTGCACCTCTATGAGTAGCCAGAGTGTAGTGTACTCTGGCACACCCTTTCCACACCAGGGTTGGTACAGGAAGCCCAGAGGTATCAGAGTAGAGGGTGGGAGTGGGTTCACCTAGCAACCCCAAGGAGTAGGTGTACAAACCCTCCACAATGGCTGTTGAGCCCAGCAAGAGGGCAGCAGGCTGAAACAAGGACTGATTGCAGAAGGGCCCAGAGAAGGCAGAAGGATTTCTTTTGTCTTGAAGATCTTTTGGGGATTTTTAGTTGGGACAACTATGACCCTGGAAGGGGTTAACTAAAGACTATGGAGGCCTGAGTCACTGGATGGATTACTGGCAGAGAAACTGCCACGGTGCCAGAGTGATCATTGGTAGTGGTTGCTAGCCCCGGGAGAGAGCAGCAATGCTATTCCTGGCCATGAGTGGGCACTCAGTGGTGAGTAGACTCTGTTACAGGGACAGAATCTACCCTGCAACCTTTTTTTCCTGTAATTTAAAGTCATGTCAAGCCCAGTTCAGTTTAACAATGATTTTCTATTTATTAGGAATCTTATGCTCTTTAATAAGGATAGAAGAACCTCCCGAAACATCTAGGTTGGCAAAAGTAGTGCCTTATATATGTTCTGTACCTAGGCTATTGTTGCTAGAATTTCTTTCTGTACCATCTCTGATTCCCTGTTAAGCAAAATGTGAATTGAATAGACTTTTGAACTCATGATGTTTGTGTGCTTGAAATGGGACAAAATGACCTCACTGTCAAATGAGTTCATTGTCTTCCAAATTAAATCAGAAGGTTTTTTAAAAATAAGCTATATTTATGTTTAAAATACCCAGTGGTTCAAAAAGCTGTACTGGTGTGGACATGCACAATAGTCTGTATAGACAGCCAGAGTGGTGATGGTACCAGGAAGTCTCATGATCATACTCACCTCCTTTCTTTTGTTTAAACTTTCAGCAGTACTAGATGTTCTTTCTCAGGTAGCCATTGACTAGGGAAATTCAGAATGCCTTTTCTTACTGTTTATAAGAGTCTAGAACTTTCAGTGAATGTAGTTAGTCACTTTCTTCACTCTAGGGGTATGTCTACACTACGAGAGTAGTTCGATTTTAGTTAAATCGAATATGTGCAATCGATATTAGAAAGTCGAACGTGTGTGTCTACACTAAGGACAGTAATTCGACTTTGTGAGTCCACACTAACGGGGCAAGCGTCGACATTGGAAGCGGTGCACTGTGGGCAGCTATCCCACAGTTCCCGCAGTCCCCGCTGCCCATTGGATTTCTGGGTCGATCCGCCAATGCCTTCTGGGTAAAAAAATGTGGCGAGGGTGCTTTTGGGTAACTGTCGTCATCCGTCAGTCACTACCACCCTCCCTCCCTCCCTGAAAGCGCCGGCGGGAAATCAGTTCGCGCACTTTTTGATCAGTGACAGCGCGGACGCCACAGCACTGCGATCATGGATCCCGCTGCGACCATCGCTGCAGTTGTGGCCGTTCTCAACGCCTCGCAGCTTATCATACACCTTTCCCAGAGGCAGATGCAGAGAAATCAGGTGAGGAGGCTACGGCACCGCCGTGAGGGCCTAAAGTCGGAGAGTAGCACAGAGCTGTCAGAAACCACGAGCCCCAGCGCCCAGGACATCACGGTGGCAATGGGGCATGTGGATTTTGTTGAACGGCGATTCTGGGCCCGGGAAACAAGCACGGACTGGTGGGACCGCATAGTGCTTCAGGTCTGGGATGAATCCCAGTGGCTGCGAAACTTTCGCATGCGGAAGGGGACTTTCCTCGAACTTTGTGAGTTGCTGTCCCCTGCCCTGAAGCGCAAGGACACCCGCATGCGAGCAGCCCTGACTGTCCAGAAGCGAGTGGCCATAGCCCTCTGGAAGCTTGCAACGCCGGACAGCTACCGGTCAGTCGCGAACCACTTTGGCGTGGGCAAATCTACCGTGGGGGTTGTTGTCCTGCAAGTAGCCAAGGCAATCGTCAAGGTACTGCTGTCAAAGGTAGTGACCCTGGGAAACGCACAGGCCATCATAGATGGCTTCGCAGCGATGGGATTCCCAAACTGCGGTGGGGCTATAGATGGGACTCACATCCCTATCCTGGGACCGGGCCACCAGGCCAGCCAGTACATCAACAGAAAGGGCTACTTTTCAATGGTGCTGCAAGCACTGGTGGACCATCGGGGACGTTTTACAAACATCAACGTCGGATGGCCGGGCAAGGTTCATGACGCTCGCGTGTTCAGGAACTCTGGTCTGTTTAGACGGCTGCAGGAAGGCATTTACTTCCCGGACCACAAGATAACTGTTGGGGATGTGGAGATGCCTACAGTGATCCTCGGGGACCCAGCCTACCCGCTAATGCCCTGGCTCATGAAGCCCTATACTGGGGCCCTGGACACTGCACAAGAACTCTTCAACTACCGTCTGAGCAAGTGCAGAATGGTCGTGGAGTGTGCTTTTGGCCGTCTCAAGGGGAGATGGAGAAGCTTACTGACTCGCTGTGATCTCAGCGAAACCAATATCCCCATCGTTATTGCAGCTTGCTGTGTGCTCCACAATCTCTGTGAGAGCAAGGGGGAGACCTTTATGGCGGGGTGGGAGGTTGAGGCAAATAGCCTGGCTGCTGATTACGCCCAGCCAGACAGCTGGGCGATTAGAAGAGCCCAGCGGGACGCGCTGTGCATCCGGGAGGCTTTGAAAGCCAGTTTCAAGACTGAGCAGGGTACCCAGTGACTTTTAAGTTTGTGGACACAGAAGCTGAACTTGCCCCCGTTTCTTTACCCGGTTGCTGTCGACTATCCTCTCCAGTTACATACCCCCTTCACCCCCTTCCCAAAAAATAAAATCTGTTCTGTTTTGTTAATGGACACCGTTGTCTTTATTACTGTTTTCGCGGGAATGTTTTAAACCTGGGACGCAGACTGTGGCATAAGATCTGTAACTGCCCTCCCCCGCCACAAAGTCACAGAGCAACCCCCCCTCCCCCCCAGGACATGAAAACCATCTCCCAGACTGACCAGGCTAACTAGTCACTGCACTGTATATGTGCCCTGCTGCTGGACCTGCCCCCTGCTAAAGGTGACTGTCCTGTCCAATTACCAAGCCCCTTCCCCCCCC
>NW_020679107.1:0-12040 GCF_002925995.2 Terrapene triunguis | reverse complement strand
CTTGCTGTGCGCTCCACAATATATGTGAAAGTAAGGGGGAGACATTTATGGCGGGGTGGGAGGTTGAGGCAAATCGCCTGGCCGCTGATTACGCGCAGCCAGACACCAGGGCGGTTAGAGGAGCACAGCAGGGCGCGGTGCGCATCAGAGAAGCGTTGAAAACCAGTTTTGTGACTGGCCAGGCTACGGAGTGAAACTTCTGTTTGTTGCTCCTTGATGAACCCTCTGCCCCTCCCCCACCACCCTGTTAACTCTACTTCCCTGCAAACCAACCACCCCACCCTCCCCTACTACCCTCCCCCCTTCGAGCACCACTTGCAGAGGCAATAAAGTCATTGTTACTTCACATTCATGCATTCTTTATTAATTCAGCACACAACTAGGGGGATAATTGGAAAGGTAGTCCGGGATGGGTGGGGGAGGAGGGAAGGAAAAGGACACACTCCAATTTAAAACTTTAAAACTTATTGCTATGGAAATCATCTAGGGTGGAGTGAGTGGGTGGCCGAAGGCCCCCCCCACCGTGTTCTTGGGCGTCTGGGTGAGGAGGCAATGGGACTTGGGGAGGATGGCTGCTGGTTACAGAGGGGCTGTAGCGGCGGTCTCTGCTCCTGCTGCCTTTCCTGCAGCTCAACCATACGCAGGAGCATATCACTTTGATGCTCTAGCAGCCGGAGCATCGACTCTTGCTTTCTGATTACAAGTTGACGCCACCTCTCCTCTTCAGCCCGCGTTTCAGCACGCAACTTCTCATCTTCAGCACATCACCTCTCCTCTCGCTCATATTGGGCTTTTTTAAAATCAGTCATTGACTGCCTCCACGCATTCAGCTGTGCTCTGTCAGCGTGGGAGGCAGTCTGAAGTTCAGTAAACATTTCGTCACGCGTCCTTCGCTTCCTTCTTCGAATATTCACTAGCCTCTGCGAAGGAGTAAGATTTGCAGCTGGTGGAGAAGGGAGAGGTTGTTAAAAAAGATACATTTTAGAGAACAATGGGTAGACTCTTTCACGTTAGATTTTGCTGTTCACAACATCACACAGCACATGTGCTTTCGTTACAAGGTCGCATTTTTCCTCTTATATTGAGAGTCTCCTGGTTTGGTGTGAGAGATCACTCACGCAGTGCCAGGACACAGATTTCAGCTTGCAGGCAGCCATGGTAAGACATATAGTCTTTGGGCTTTTTTAACCTTCTTAACATGTGGGGATGGTTTCAAACAGTTCTGCCCTCATTTCCCATACCAAGCACCCGTGCCATTTAAAATGGGTTTGCAATGTAAAAGGAGGGGCTGCGATTTCAGGTTTAACATGCAGCACAAACCCAACTAACTCCCCTCCCCCTCACACCCAATTCTCTGGGATGGTCACTTCACCCCTCCCCCCCACCGCGTGGTTAACAGCAGGGAATATTTCTGTTCAGCAGACCAGGAAGGGGCACCTCTGAATGTCCCCTTAATAAAATTGCCCCATTTTAACCAGGTGACCGTGAATGATATCACTCTCCTGAGGATAACAAAGAGCGATAAGGAATGGATGTTGTCTGCATGCCAGCAAACACCGGGACCATACGCTGCCATGCTTTGTTATGTAATGATTCCAGACTACGTGCTACTGGCCTGGCGTGGTAAAGTGTCCTACCATGGCGGACGGGATAAGGCAGCCCTCCCCAGAAACCTTTTGCAAAGGCTTTGGGATTACATGAAGGAGAGCTTTCTGGAGATGTCCCTGGAGGATTTCCGCTCCATCCCCATACACGTTAACAGACTTTTCCAGTAGCTGTACTGGCCGCGATTGCCAGGGCAAATTAATCATTAATCATTAAACACGCTTGTTTTTAAACCATGTGTAATTTTTGCAAAGGTACACTCACCAGAGGTCCCCCCCTGTGTGCCCTCAGGGTCTTGGGTCAGTTCGGGGGTTACTGTTTCCAGGTCCAGGGTGACAAACATATCCTGGCTGTTGGGGTAACTGGTTTCTCCGCTTCCTTGCTGCTGTGAGCTATCTATGTTCTCTCCATCCTCATCTTCCTCGTCCGCCGAACCCGCTTCCCCGTTTGCAGAGAGGGACTCATAGAACACGCTTGGGCTAGTGGTGGCTGCACCCCCTAGAATGGCATGCAGCTCCGCGTAGTAGCGGCATGTTTGCGGCTCTGCCCCGGACCTTCCGTTTGCGTCTCTGACTTTGTGGTAGGCTTGCCTTAGCTCCTTAATTTTCACGCGGCACTGCCGCGCGTCCCTGTTATGGCCTCTGTCCTTCATGGCCTTGGAGATCTTTTCTAATGTTTTGCCGTTTCTTTTACTGTTTCGGAGTTCGGCGAGCACTGCTTCATCTCCCCAGATGGCGATCAGATCCTGTACCTCCCGTTCGGTCCAGGCTGGAGCTCTTCTGCGATCTGGGACTGGGACTGGGACTCCATCATGGTTACCTGTGCTGATGGGCTCTGCATGGTCACCTGTGCTCTCCACGCTGAGCAAACAGGAAATGAAATTCAAACGTTCGCGGGGCTTTTCCTGTCTACCTGGCCAGTGCATCTGAGATGAGAGTGCTGTCCAGAGCGGTCACAATGAAGCACTGTGGGATAGCTCCCGGAGGCCAGTAATGTCGAATTCCGTCCACACTAACCCAATTCCGACCCCCTAAGGTCGATTTTATCGCTAATCCCCTTGTCGAGGTGGTGTTAGGAAACCGGTTTAAAGGGCCCTTTAAGTCGACAGAAAGGGCTTCGTAGTGTAAACGTGTCCAGGCTTAAGTCGATTTAACGCGGCTAAAGTCGACCTAAACTCGTAGTGTAGACCAGGCCATAGTGGATGATTCCCCTGGATCTAGGGTTGCCAACTTTCTGACCCAACAAAACTGACCACCCATGTCCCGCCCCTTCACCGAGGTCCCGGCCCGCTCACTCCTTCTCCCTCCGTCGCTTGCTCTCCCCCACGCTCACTCACTGGCTCATTTTCACCAGGCTGAGGAGGGCTGGGGAGGGTCCCTTTTCAACTGGGTGTTGTCAGGACAGAGCTGGGAAGGAGGCTGCCTGCCAAACACCTTGAAGAGGAGGCGACCCTCCCTGTCAGAAAATCATCTCCCTCCTTCAGTTCTGTGATGGCCTGAATTGTTCCTTATCCCGGCAGCGCTGGAGGATTGAAAGCAGCAACATCAAACCCCTGCGTAGCTAGCGGAAATGAACACAAACTAGGGTTACCATCCGTCCGGGTTTCCCCGGACATGTCCGGCTTTTTCAGCCTTAAATGGCCGTCCGGGGGGGATTTCTAATGAAGTAGAAATGTCCGGGATTTCCCCTCCTGCGGAGTGCGGCGTGGCTGATTGGACGCCTGGCCTGATTGAAAGCCGCTCACAGCCACTAGGGCCTCTAGCAGCCAGAGTCCCTCCCCCTCCCCCGCTCCCTCCTGCCCCACAGAGCAGCTCGGAAGTGTTTGATTCCACGTGGAGCCAGCATTTCTCCCTCTGCCGGGTGAGCGGGGGGAGCAGGGCAGGCGGCGGGGGTGTGTGTGTGGGGAGCAGGGGGCACAGAGGCTGCAGGGGCGGGGGGGTGCAGAGGCTGCAGGGCGAGTGGGGAGCAGGGGGCACAGAGGCTGCAGGGGCGGGGGGGGTGCAGAGGCTGCAGGGTGAGGAGGAGCAGGGCAGGCAAGGGCATAGAGACTGCAGGGGCTGCGGGGCGAGTGGGGAGCAGGGAAGCACTTGTCTTAGCAACCCCCAACCAAGATCAGAGCGGGAGGGAGGAGGGGGAATGCGGGGTGCTCAGAGGAGGGGGCAGAGTTGGGGCAGGGACTTTGGGGAAGGGGTTGGAATGGGGGCGGAGAAGGGGTGGGGTTGGGGCGGGGAAGGGGGCGGGGAAGGGGCGGAGCTGGGGCAGGGCCGGGGGCGGGAACGGGGCCCCGTGGAGTGTCCTCTTTTTTAAATGTTTGAATATGGTAACCCTACACAAACACTCCCTTGTATCTGAACAGATGGTTAGTTTTACCCTTGGTAAACTACAAGGCTAAAGGGATGGGCGGTGGCACCAAATCTAAGGAATGAAACACAACACAATCATCATCGTTATGCCCATCGTTGCCCCTTTATTCTTCTGCTGTCTCGCTCCAACCACCGTGGCCCTCTGTCGGTTCAGTGAGAGTGCCACACTCATTGCTTCTGACACACAAAGATTCACACACACACACCTTGCATGCAAAACCTCACCAAGGAGTCACATGCACCTGCTGGTTCCCTGCACCCCTGCTGTACAGAATCCAGTCACAAGGAAAGCTTGTGGGGCCCAGAGCTGGGAGGGAGTCCGGTGCTGGAGTATTTAACCTACAGTGACGGCACTCGGAGGAAAGATGCTGAACGAGTGCCAGTTAAACATTGGGAGCTCAGGTTCCAGTCCCCTCACAGGTCAGTCCATCGCTCTAGGCAAGGGGCACATCTGAATTCTCAGCTGGCTCAGTCTAGCTGCGTAGTTCTTGTTTACACCCAGTCAGGTCTGAGGCCTGTTTCGCACCCTGTGTTTGAGGAGACGGTCAGAAACCACTCTCTGCAATAGCAAATGCAGGAGGCCGTGTTATTGCTCCTGCCCCAGCACAGACAGACAACGAGGGAAATGGTCATATTTGAGGGTGGGACTCCCTGCCCTTGGCCAAAGACCAGCACCTCTCTTTGACCAGTCCCTCATGAAGCGTTTCTTTCAGCAGGGAGCCCTAGAGCTCAGTAGCTGGAGCGCTGCGTTTGTCACTGACGCTTGGGGAGCTCCAATATCACTGGGCTCCTCTGCCAGCAAGTCAAACGAAAGGAATGATTTCCTCATTTGACAATCCTGGGCTTGTGTGAGGGGGTGTCCACACTGCACACTGAGCCTGTCTCTGTGTGGCCTGGGCTTGGTGACTTGTGTTGCCAATCCGGTGTTTGAGCATCCAGACTGCAGTGGAAACTCAGGCATCAGGCTGTGTCTATCCTACCGCAGTAAGTCGTCCTAAGTGACGCTGCTCCAGCTACGTGAATAACACAGCTGGATTCGACGTAGCTTAGGTCGACTTACTGCTGTGTCTACTCTGTGCTGGGCCGACGGGAGACTTACCTTACTCCTGGCGTTCCCGGTGTAGTCCCAGAGTCGCCCGGAGAGCGCTCCACTGTCGATTTAGTGGGTCGTCACTAGACCTCCACTAAATCGACCCCCGGGGGATCGATCGCAGCAGACAGCCTCACAGCTGTGCTGCGCATCCAACCTGCACTACTCAGCCCCGAGTCAGAAATTCAGCTCCTGTGGGGTGTGGCCCCCTCCTCAGCTCCCTGAGTCCCCAGTGATTTCTGCCATCACTTGTCTCCAGCCTGTTTGTGTCCATACGCTCCCCGCAGGGAGGCTGTGAGTGGTCTAGTTACAAGCTCTGGTTGCTCAGGCCTGTCAGGGAAGGCGAGCTCCGGGGAACATTGACACTGGAGATCCCTCAGAGGAAGCACAGGCCGTGGGTATAATAGGCGGGGAGGCTAAGCCTCCCCTGGCACAGCCGCCGATCAGGCCCTGGATGCCTGGGCCCCGGTGGCCCCTCCTGTGCTACATCTCTTCCTGTATCTGCTTAGCCCCTTCTCCCAGCCCCCATCGCCCACCGCTGCCTGGCTGAGTTCCCCCTCTCCTGCACTACACCCCCGCTCTGTGGGGTCCCTTCCGCTCACCGTGTGCCTCCTCTCCTCCACTCCCTCCCCCGCTTTCCCATGGGTCAGTCCTGGGGCTGGTTTTATTCAACATCTTCATTAATGATCTGGATGATGGGATGGATTACACCCTCAGCAAGTTCGCAGATGACACTAAGTTGGGGGGAGAGGTAGATACCCTGGAGGGTAGGGATAGGGTCCAGAGTGACCTACACAAATTGGGATTGGGCCAAAAAAAATCTGATGAGGTTCAACAAGAACAAGTGTAGGGTCCTGCATTTTGGAAGGAAGAACCCCATGCCCCGCTACAGGCTGGGGACTGACTGGCTAAGCAG
This sequence comes from Terrapene triunguis, assembly GCF_002925995.2. NCBI lineage: Eukaryota > Metazoa > Chordata > Testudines > Emydidae > Terrapene > Terrapene triunguis. Next base: position 6,066 of record NW_020679107.1, on the reverse strand, counting down.
CAGTTCTGCAGAAAGGGACCTGAGGATTACAATGCACAAGAAGCTGGATTTGAGTCAGCAGTGTGCCCTTGTTGCCAAGAAGGCTAACGGCATATTGGGCTGCATTAGTAGGAGCATTGCCAGCAGATCGAGGGAGGTGATCATTCCCCTCTATTCGGCACTGGTGAGGCCACACCTGGAGTATTGTGTTCAGTTTCGAGCCCCTCACTACAGAAAGGATGTGGACAAATTGGAGAGTCCAGCGGAGGGGAAGGAAAATGATTAGGGGGCTGGGGCATATGACGTATGAGGATTGGCTGAGGGAACTGGGCTTATTTAGTCTACAGAAGAGAAGAGTGAGGGGGGATTTGATAGCTGCTTTCAACTACCTGAAAGGGGGGCTCCAAAGAGGATGGAGCTCGGCTGTTCTCAGTGGTGGCTGATGACAGAACAAGGAGCAATGGTCTCAAGTTGCAGTGCGGGAGGTCTAGGTTGGATATTAGGAAACACTATTTCACTAGGAGAGTGGTGAAGCACTGGACTGGGTTCCCTAGGGAGGTGGTGGAATCTCCATCCTTAGAGGTTTTTAAGGTCAGGCTTGACAAAGCCCTGGCTGGGATGATTTAGTTGGGGATTGGTCCTGCCATGAGCAGGGGGTTGGACTAGATACCTCCTGAGGTCCCTTCCAACCCTGATATTCTATGATTCTATCAGTCCTTTGTCCATCTCCTCAGTAGGCACCGACTTCCCCTCTGGCCAGTGGGTGCTCGACTCCCGCTCTGCCCCAGGCCCTGCCCCCACTCCACCCCTTCCCCAAAGCTCCGCCTCACCTTTTCCCGCCCCTGCTCTGCCCTGGCCGCACCCCCAAATCAACCCCTTCCTCTAACCCCCAGCCCCCTCTCTTCTTGCCCCTGCTCCACCCCCGTCCCACTTCTATCCCACCCCTTCCCCCAACCCCCACCCCGCCTCTTCCCCATCTCCTCCCCCAAGTATGCCATGTCCCCGCTCTTCCCCTACCCTCCAGGAGCATCCTGAATTCCATGAAAGAGCTGTTTTGCAGTGGGCAGGAAGTGCTGGGAGGGAGCGGGAGGAGTTGCTCAGTGGGGCCGCCGGCGGGCGAGATGCACTGCGGGCAGGGCAGAGCTTGGCTGCCACTGGGTGCTAAACTCCCACTAATTTTTCCTTGTGGGTGCTCTAGGCTCCCAGATTCTTTTCCTGCTCATTAGATCGCACATGACAGGTTGGTGCCTCCTTCTCCTAGCGCAGGGGTGGTCAACCTGTGCCTCCGGAGCCACATGCGGTTCTTCAGAGGTTACTTTGCGGCTCCGTGCATAGGCGCTGACTCCGAGGTTGGAGCTACAGGTGCTAACTTTCCAATATACTGTGGGGTGCTCACTGCTCAACCCCCTGCTCTGGCCCAGGTCCTGCCACCACCCCACCCCTTCACCCAAGGCCCCTGTCCCTTCCCCCGAGCCTGCCATGCCCTCGCTCCTCCCCCCTCCTCACCAGAGCCTCCTGCGCACTGCAAAACAGCTGATTGTGGCGGGTGGGAGGAGTGGGGAGGGAGTGGGAGGCGGTGATTGGCGGTGGGCGGGAAGTGCTGGGGGCTGGAGGGGGTTAGTGGATGGGGGGCTGCTGACATATTCCTGTGGCTCTTTGGCAATGTTCATTGGTAAATTCTGGCTCCTTCTCAGGCTCAGGTTGGCCACCCCTGTCCTAGGGACTGGTGGGGCCAGCGTTGCAACAGTCAGTTCTCAACGTTCCGTTTTGATTTGAATGTGGGCATCTTTCAGTTCCCCTTCTGCGTCAGCCTTCCACGTTCTCTGGAGGCAGATTTTCATTATTTGATCTTTCAGCAGACGAGTATGGGTGAATTTCCATGGATAGAACCTAAAGGGAAGATAACAAAACTCGTGTAGAATTTAGATTGATATCTCCATAAATAGTATTTCCCTTGGAGTTGCCTCAATACACTCCTTGCCTTCAAGTTGTGAATCTAAACTTTTTGTCTCATGTAATGATTGGCTAATGTATGTGTATTGAGACAATATCTATCTCAGAATTTATATGACTGAAACACACATAAATGAGATCAAATAATGCAGAAGAAAGAAATCTTAAGCTATTGAAAGTGAAACAGCTCCACTCCCATCCCCTGGCTGTCATCTTGGTAGTTCTCTCAGAAATAATCTCATGGAGATAGACTTCAAAACTCTCTACAAATTCTACTATGCCCCCATTGGGCTATATACAATAGATGTGTAAATTCCCCCCTGCAATTCCTTTCCAGGAACGGGGTTTAAATAAACTGTAGCCTACATTTGTTATGGGTCTCGGTGTGATTTCTTTGTTATTCTGTTGGTGGCCCAACTTCTGACTGGATGTTATAAATAGTATGGGAAATTCTACATTTAAAGTTTACTGGTTATTTTCCCCATGCTACTAAAACCCAGATATTGAAATAGCTGAGAATAAGTCAACATATTTGCAGCTGCTAATCCATCCTTCCAGACCCTCAAACCTTCTCGATGACAGTCTTTTGTTCCTTTTACTGGGTTCTCTGGGAACAGAGGTTTATTGGTTTTCAGCTTGGCCCTATCTGTTCCCAGAGTCCCAACATTCTGTGCACAAAGGAGGGGGTTAATAATGAAGCATTTTTGCAACTAGACTCAGGCAATGACCAAAGAAAATAGAAACTGACCTTTGTTGTTTCAGTGTCTGCCCAATGGCAGAGGAGGCGTGAGATCCATGGGGTGAAAGTCAGGCTAGGAAATGTAGCCAGCGACTGTGCTAGGATGGGAGGAATTACAGATCTGGTGGATGGAGGTTTCCTGTTAGAGAACAAAAGGGGAGAACCTGTGATGTGCTCTGTCCAAGGAAGGTTATGAGAAAGAGGGAACAGGGATCCTGGTGCCTCTCCCCAAGGAAACCTCAGACAAAGCATCTCCTCTTGGACAGGAGCAGCAACCTTCACACTAGCAGTTACAGCCATCTTTAGGTTCATAAATTCATAGTTTCAAAGGCTCTAAGGCCAGCCCTGATCATCTAGTCTGACCCCCTGCATAACTCAGGCCCTAGAACATCCCCAGAAGAATTCCTGTTTCACCATGGTCCCATGTGTCTTCACCTTCAGCTGGGGGGTAGAGTTCAGGGGTAGAGTGTTTGACTGCAGATCGAGTGGTCCTTGGTTCACATCCTAGTGCCCCCTTTGAAGTCTTTGTTAATAAGCAGCAGGTTTCACACAAACAAAAGGAAGTATTTTTTCAAACAACGCACACTTAACCAGTGGAACTCTTTGCCGGAGGACGTTGTGAAGGCCAAGACTATAACAGGTTTCAAAAATGACCTCAATAAATTTATGCAGGAGAGGTCCATTAATGGCTATTAGCCTGGATGGGTAGGGATGGTGTCCCTAACCTCTGTTTGCGAGGAGCCGGAAATGAGCAACAGGAATGGATCACTTGATTCCCTGTTTATTCCCTGGCTACTGTCAGAAGACAGGATACTGGGCTAGATGGACCTTTGGTTTGACCCAGTCTGTGCGGTCTTGTGTTGCTTATGTTCTTGGTTGTATGAACCAGTGCTGGCTATTAGAGGAGCAGATGGCTTCAAAAGACCAGTCTCTTGGATCTGTGAATCCTAGGCAAACTAATTCCCTTCCTTTAGAGAAAGGCAGAAAAACCCATTTCCTCCTTCTTTCTACTCCAGGCTTCGTTCCTTTTTCCAAAGACTCGCCTCTAGGTTGCAGAGAGAGATCTACGTGCACAAAGTGTTCGTCCAACCTGCAGCAATTGAGGCATGCTCTTTCCTCAGCCAGCAAGAACAGGCCTTGCCAGAGAAGCCCCAGAGAAGCAAATGCTCATGGACCATCCTATCAGGCATGAAAAGACTCTGTGTCTGTAGCCAATCTGACACCTCGATGGCAGATAGCGATGAGGAGAGAACAGTTTCCTCACCAAGAAGGTGGACGCACTTGTCCCTGAAGAAGAAAGCAGCTGAGACCCAGGTGGAGTCAGAGGAGGTGAAGCTGCAGGAGAATACAGAAAAAGTCAAACTGGATCTTACAGGTGAGATTCAAACCTCGGCACCTGTTGAGGCTTTTTAAGGAAAGGGCTCAGCCGGAGTCTCCATGCTCACTAGGCCCTGCCAGCCTCCCGCGGGGACAGACTATTCCAGGGCAGCTGCCCAATGGAAATACTCAGTCCCAACAGGCTTTGTCCCTGTTCATTACAGACCCCAGGGGAGCAGCTTTCCTCAGCCCAGCTCCAAGCCCTGCTGATGAGAGCCGTGAAGGGTCTGACAACACCCACCCTGGAGCGATTTAAAGCTGCAGAGGAAGAGCTGAGGGCCATTGTATCTCTACACGGAGACAAGATGGAGAGAGTAAGAGACTCCCGCCGTGGGGCAGGGGGATGCTGCGCAGAGAGGGGGAGGGGAGAATTTCCTCTCCTAGGAAACCATTCCTGGGACACGCTGGCATGGTGCTTTGAAGGTTGGCTCAGCCCCTTCCATTCATCGCTTGGCCATGGGGATCCGCGGCGTCAGGTTTGTAACGTGCTCTCTGCCCGCTGGAGCTCTGACACGTCCCTGAGGACAGCCCAGCCACACTGAAGGTGCCGATAGCCCCAGCCCTGGCAGCGCAGCACTTACCTTGTCTGCTGATGGGCCTCCATATTAGGCTCCAGGAGCAAACATGGTTTCCTCAGACATGCTGCAGGGCCTTGTTTGTCCAGCTGAAGTATCAGGAGGAATTTGGCTTTGCACTTTTCTCTCTGTCTCTCCCAAGCTCTGATCCTGTTGCCCATCCCCACAGATCTGAGTGCCTCCCCCGTGAATTAGATTGATCTAGGGAGGTCTCTGGCAGAATTCATTTCTACGTCCCCTGGGTAGGAGGCTCTCGGCATCATTTACTCCCCCTGATTAATGAAGCTCCACCGCCCTCCTGGGAGGTAGGAATTCTACCCATTGGACACCTGGGGAAACTGAAGCCCAGAGAGCTCCGTGACTTGCCCCAGCCTGCACGGTGGGGCAGGGTTACCATCGAACCCAGGAGAACACCCTGGCCAGGGCTCCTAGAACCAATGCTGCCTATTGGGGAGTCTGACTGTGTTGCCCTTCAGTTGTTGCTGCTGGGAATTCTCAGCCAGGCTGTGACGAGGCGATTCTGGCGGGACCCAACGGAGAGTGCCAGTTCAGGACAAATCGCTTCAAGCAGGGCACTTACAGCCCAGGGCTGGGGTCTTCCCACCTCTAAGGCAAACCAAACCAGCCAGACAGAGAGGACTTTGGTTTTTCTCCACTGGCTAACCACGAGTCACACAAGCAATTCCCTTAGACACTCCAGTTTCCCAGTATCACTACCAGTGCCACTCGTTATGGGGATGAATGGTTATGAAAACCAATACCTCAATAAAAGAAAAAAGTTCTCCCAATCCCAAAGGACCAAGCCCCAGACCCAGGTCAACGTCCAAATCAGAGCTTACCCACAAATCATGCTGTTGCCAATCCTTTAGAATCTAAAATCTAAAGGTTTATTCATAAAAGGAAAAAGATATAGATGAGAGCTAGAATTGGTTAAATGGAATCAATTACACACACAGTAATGGCAAAGTTCTTGGTTCAGGCTTGTAGCAATGATGGAATAAACTGCAGGTTCAAATCAAGTCTCTGGAACATCCCCAGCTGGGATGGGTCATCAGTCCTTTGTGTAGAGCTTCCGTTTGTAGCAAAGTCCCTCCAGGGGTAAGAAGCAAGATTGAAGACAAGATGGAGATGAGGCATCTGCCTTTTATAGTCTCTTCCAGGTGCAAGGACACCTCTTTGTCCTTACTGTGGAAAATTACAGCAAAATGGAGTTTGGAGTCACATGGGCAAGTCCCTGCATACTTTGCTGAGTCACAAGGTGTATCTGCCTTCTCTCAATGGGTCAGTTGTATAGCTGATGGTCCTTAATGGGCCATCAAGCAGGCTAGGCAGAGCTGACACCAACTTGTCTGGGGTGTCTCCCAGAAGCATAGCATAAGTTTGAAATACAGACAGTATAAAGCCAATATTCATAACTTCAACTACAAAAATGAAACACACATA
>NW_020679106.1:0-8758 GCF_002925995.2 Terrapene triunguis | reverse complement strand
CCAGCTCAGGTGGTAGCTAGGGGATTCTTCATGATGGCTCCTCTCTCTCCTTTGTTCTCTTCCACCCCTTTATATATCTTTTGCATAAGGCGGGAACCCTTTGTCCCTCTGGGTTTCCACCCCCCCTCACTGGAAAAGCACCAGGTTAAAGATGGAGTCCAGTTCAGGTGACATGATCACATGTCACTGCAAGACTTCATTGCCCACTTTCCAGCACACACATATACAGGAAGACTAACAGGTAAACAGCCATCTGCAGACAATGGGAGTCATCAAGATTCCAAACTATCATTAATGGCCCACACTTTACATAATTACAATCAGGGCCGGCTCCAGCATTTCTGCCCCCCCAAGCAAAAAAAAAAAAAAAAAAAAAAAAGCCGCGATCAGCGGGGCAGTACAGCGGCAGGTCCTTTGCTCCTAGAGGGAGTGAGGGACCTGCCGCCCCCGAATTGCCTCAGGTGCCGCCCCTCTCCCTTGGCCGCCCCAAGCACCTGCTTGTTCAGCTGGTGCCTGGAGCCGGCCCTGATTACAATAGGCCCTCAGAGTTATATTTTATATTTCTAGTTTTAGATACAAGAGTTGTACATTTATACAAATTGGATGATCACACTCAGTAGATTATGAGCTTTGTAATGATACCTTACAAGAGACCTTTTGCATGAAGCATATCCCAGTTACGTTATATTCACTTTTTACCATATTTTTCTAAAACTTTCCCAGTTACATTATATTGACTTATTATCAAGTTTTTATAAAACCATATAGACTGCACAACGTCACAGCCCCCCTTCACCTCATCTTAGCTCCAGCTTGACCTTTAAGCCCTGCACAAACAAAGGGGTTAGCAAGGCCTGTGCCTGCCACAGCCCTGCTCACTTTGCTAAATGGCAGAACTGCACGTACGTATTTTTACAGACCCTCCTGGAGCATAAATAAAACAACAGGAAATGTTCAATTAAACTGATTGCAACAGATAGCACAAGCAGCTCCGCTCACTATCCCATGCAAGGAGAAACCTGTACAATAACAACCCATAGTCAAAGGATGGCTTGACCCAAAAAAGAGCCTTGGCAATAAACCCAGGCTGGAACAGATGGTTTGCAGCCAGGGTCCCACCATTAAAAACATCCTTAGTGGTGCACAGCTAGGGCCCACTTACAATTATTGCCACAAAGAGGGGATATCTGTGCCTCCAGCTGTCACACTCTTTAGAACCTTCTTGGGAGCTGTCTCTGACATCTAGTCTATATCTCCTGTCTATATTCCTCTCTTCTCTTGAACTCCCTCATTCCTGTCCTTGCTCCTCTTCTTTGCACTTCCTGCATCTTTCCCTCTCCCTGGTTTTTCTTCTGCCTGATACATACCACCTGCTTAATCAAAATGAACTGAGCACGCTCAGTATTCCTGCCTCCAGGTGGCAAGGGGTTTACAAAGTGCTGAGCTGGCAGTGCAGAGAAAGGAGGGAAGTCCTGAACATCGGGGAAATACCCCTCCTCCTGATCCAGGAACTGATAGTGTTGGCAGCAATTCGCTGGAGGCTCTGGCAGGATTTGGAACATGGAAAGTTTACTGTGGTTGGCAAAGACTCACATACGTGTTGGGGCTAATCATGAATGTTATTTGTATTGCATTTCCTCCTGAAGCTAACTTGTGCACCGGGCTGGCCCACAACATTTTGGCACTTGAGGCGGGGAGCTCAAATGATGCCCCCATGCCCCCTCGCTTGGGCCACAACTTTGAAAGGTCTCAATTCTGCCTTCTTCCTGTTCTACTCCTCTCATGGTACTGCTCTGCTACCTACCCCAGTAAAGGAGAACTAACAACTTAAAATGCCTTGTTCAAAAATTTTAAGTAACACTTACATTTGCTGTTCAGGCGTTTGAAAGTTAACTTTTCTTGTCTGCATAGTAAACACTGGCATTTTTATCTGTTTGAATAATCAAAGTGGTGCTTTCCATGCCTTCTTGGTTACAAAGATTTGAACTGCTTCCTGAAGGTCCACAGTCTGGCCCAGCTCATGCTCTATTGAGATGGTTGCAAGGCCGACCAGCCTCTCCTGTGTCATTGTGGAGCGTAGATGTGTTTTTATTAACTTCAGCTTGGAGAAGCTGCGTTCGCCACTGGCAACTGTTACTGGAAGTGTTAGAAGTATGCGCAGAGCAACAAAAGCATTTGGAAAGAGGGTGGTTATCTTATTTGTGCACATATATTGCAGAACAGCCTTTGGAGCTGATCCTGCTGAAATGTATCTTGAAAGGGTTTTCAGTTCATCACCTAAATCACTCGCATCAATCTCGTGCATGTCATCATGCTCGAGGGTTTAACTCTCGGATCCGTGTCTGCACTCCTCTGTTCTTTCTTCTCATGTTGGCACCATTATCGTAGCCTCTCATGTCAGCTATCGCAATTCTCATACCTTCCAGCTTTTTAAGAAGCATATTTGTCATACCAGCTCCTGTAGTATAATCAATGTCAATAAATTCTAGAAAATGCTCTTTGACAGTCACCATTGAAGGGACATTTTCACTAGGTTCTGTTGTTGGTACAAAACGCACCATTAAAGTCATTTGTTCCGTATGGCTGATGTCAGGTGTGCAGTCCAGAATAACAGAGTCATATCTTGCTGACTTCAGATCTTCCACAAACTTCTGTTTGACTTCTGTTGCCAATAACTGTATGATCTCATTTTGAATTGTTTTTCCAAGGTAGTGGTGTGTGTACATTTCTTGGGTGGTGACTCTTCTTAGATGCTCCTGGATCAAACTCAGCCATTAGCTCCACAATTTTTAGGAAGTTTCCATTGTTTGGCACATACAGCTGATCTGAAGGGCCACGCAGTGCTAGGTTTTGGGTAGCAAGCATTCTCGCAATGGCAATGAGCCTTTTCAGAACATTATGCCAGTAAAAAGACTCTGATGCAATCTTCTCTTGATGCTGATCATCTATGGTGGCCTTTAACCGTAGTCTCATCTCAAGCTCTTTCCACCTATGGAATGATCTCTGGTGATTTGCTGCCTTCTCATGGCATGCCAGATTTCTAGCCAGATTTTTCCAGATAGAACTGTATCTATCTGTAGAACCCAATGTGGCTGGAACATTAGACTGGAAGAGTTTGCAACAAAAACAGTATTCAGCATTTTGGGTCTTTGAGTACATAAGCCATGGCCTCTCCACTTTGTCACCATTGGGGATTTCACACCAGTAATGTGTTGGATGGAAACTTCTATTTTCATTGTCTTTGGGGAACATGAACTTTTCACTTGCTGTGGCCACTGCAGTACAAGGAAGTCCCTCAGGCTACTGCTCAAGTGGGTCCACAGTACTGGATCATCTAGACTTAAGGAACTAAACTCAGCAGCAGCTGTTTCTTGTGCCTCCACCACACCCTTCTCTGATCTTCACTTTTCTTCAGGAATGTGCATGGTTACATCCATTTGAGATGGAGATATGGATGCTGCAATGGCTGCCAGGTCACCTGCACTCTGAGTAACTGGAAGATCAGGCATCTCTTCACCACTCAGATCCTCACTTGGGCCAGAAGGCTCACCGTGAACATTTGTGTCTATGTATCTCAGGAGATCTCCTTCCTGCTTAGATAGAAAAGCTTCCTTTGCTTTCTTTCTTTTTCTGAATGCTGCCCCAGAGGGGCGTTTTCTTCTTTCACACATGACTGCTGTTCTGTGCCAGCTATAGTGGCTCTCAACACTCAACTGAAGGGGACAAATAAGCAGGCTGGTAGCAGGGCCTGAGTGAGGGAAGATATCAGTGTCTTAAGGGCCTAAGTGGCTCCTACTACTTCAGTTGACTGCCTGTTCTCCTCAACTGGGTTCAGGGAAGCAGCAGGAAACAGGAAGTTCCCTGAGAAGCTGGTGTTAATCAGTCCAGGTTCCTGGGGGTGCTAGAGAGGTACATAAGAGGCTCCTCCTCTGGGCTGGCCTTACCATGAGGCGAACTGAGGTGCCAGACTGGGAGGGGGGTGCCACTAGGCCCCAGAGTGTAGAACATTGTGTCTGCTGCTGGTGCATATGTACTGTATTCTCTCTGCTCTAGATGCACAGAGATGGTGGAGTGCTGTGCTGGAGGAAGGAGGGCACAAGAGACATAACAGGCAGGCAGGAGAAAAGGTGAGAGGGAATAACAGAAAGCAGCAGGAGCTGCAGGGAGAAAGAGGAGGAAGTTGTGCAACACATTAGTTAACAAGTTAGTCATTGCCTGTAGCTCCAAAGCCTCTTGTTTTGCCTGTGATGAAGTTGCAAACTTGTAATACAATGCACCATGTGTTTTGTATAGGGAGTAATGGCCAGATTCCAACTAGGAGGAATTACCGGTACATTCTGTCTATCAACATTCCCCCTGCAGTTCTAGGTGGATTCTTCTCCAAATCAGGTCCTAAACGGTTGTGTGGTGGTAGTATCTAACTTAATCCATTTGACTAGAGTATCTTGCTAAAAATCTGCAAATGAATTCAGGCCTCATTTCTATCGTATTCTATTCTATTTATTTCTTGAATTGTCTACAAGCAGTCACTATGTTTCTTATTCATGATTGTTTGATGAGTATTTTATGTGAATCAATGATAGCCTCTGTATTCTCCAGGAACTCTTTTCTTTAACTGTGTCTTTGAGTTATTCACAGTGTGCTTTTAGTCATTTACCTAACATACTATTATTTCTGCTCCCTAAATGGATGACTAAAACTTTTATAAATAGGAGGAGGGAGATCTGAAAAGGCCATGTGAATGCTCCTAGATGAACACATCTGCACAACTATCCATGAGAATTCCCTTTCCAGGAGCACTCTGGGAAATAAAAAAAACAATCACGCATACAAATGTTCATGGACAAGAGAAGGGGCTCAAATCCTGTTGAATTAAATTAGGCAGTTTGCGTCAAAATATGCTCATAAATTCTTTTCCACAGTATTCATCCAGCTCAGTTCGCTATCCTACTCTAATCACAGGAACACAGGATTTACCATGCTGGATCACACCTGAGGTCCATCTAATCCAGTATCCTGTCTTTGACAGTGACCAGAGCCAGTTGCTTCAAAGGTAGGTGTTAGAAATCCTATAGTTGTCCACAGGGGTAGTTTCTTCCTAACTCCTCATCTACGCGTTTGGGAGGCAGAACAACTCCCAGCAGTGGATACAAAACAAGAGAGAATGCTATGATGCAGTATGTTCGTTCCTACAGGGTGTGTAAACCAATGATTTTCCAAAGCCTTTCCTGAGAGGAAAAATATCTGTATTGTCTAGACAATGATTAGAGAAGATGGTGTGCATTCCTTTGAGAGGGGATCGGATTGCAGTACAGGCACTGTGCGCCTATGTAACTTTAAAAGATTCTCCAATATGAAACGTCTGCAGCTGTTCTGAAGGATGCAGTATTATTTAGGTGTTAGAAAGGGATTAGTCAGATCTCTTTGTCAGAGAAGAGAATGCAGAAAATAAAATAGATGCAAAATGTATTTTCTCTTATACTGTTCACTTGTATCAACTGACTGAATGACATGACTATCCCAGCTTCTAAAGATTTAGGTATGCTTGGATAAAGAGGGTTGGATGGGTAAGACTCTAGACTACAACTTGGGACTGCATGACCTTGGGCAAGTTACATGGAGCCTGATCTAAAAAGGTCAGTGGGAAGACCCTATTAACTTCAATTGTGTCTTTGGGCTGGTCTACACTGGGGGGGGGGGGAGGGAGTCGATCTAAGATACGCAACTTCAGCTACGAGAATAGCGTAGCTGAAGTCGACGTATCTTAGATCGATTTACCTCGGGTCCTCACGGCGCAGGATCGACGGCCGCAGCACCCCCGTCGACTCCGCTTCCGCCTCTCGCTCTGGTGGAGTTCTGGAGTCGATGGGGAGTGCGTTCAGGGATTGATCGATTTATCGCATCTAGACAAGATGTGATAAATCGATCCCCGATAGATCGATTACTACCCGCCGATCCGGCGGGTAGTGAAGACGTACCCTTAGTCTCTCTGTGCCTGAGCTCCCCATCTCTAAAATACTTCCCTACCAACCCGGGGTGTTAGAGGCTGCACAGATACACTGGAGGAAATTCTGCTGTTGCACTGGTGTAAATCCTGAGTAATTCCATTGATTTACACAGAAATGACGGAGCAGAATTTGGCCCATTCTACACCCACCTCACACTTCATAAGGATGGTATTATCTGTAATACTTTGTACGTATGTATTATAAAGTTGCAAAATGGATCACAGTAAAATATGTGAACTAAAAACAAGCTATAGTGTTTTATATTCTTGGAGGCTGATGGGCAGAGTTTATAGAATATTGCACGTGTGCATAAAAACCCTAGGATAGCAGGCAGTCAGATAGCTATTCATTTACCTCCCCATTGTTGCTAGCTTCCATTACCTGTGTGCCTTGGGGCAAGCTGACTCTTATCTCTGTAACATCATTCATAGAAGAAAATCACTGTTGAGGGTGTTGTTAGAGACATTCTCCCCTGTGGCTAGGAGCACTGGGATGGAGGGAGTTATAGCTTCAGGATGGAATCACATATTTAAACTGAGTTAGCTGTTTATTTTGGATTTGATGCATTTGTTTTTTGGTGCATCTAGTTTTTTCTGGTTTCTTGGTCAGTAGCAGGGAGGAGGGTGTTTATTGTTAGTGGTGAGCAGATGGTAGTGGCAGAGGCTGGACTTGTCTGTGGCCACTGGCCAGTTGGCACTGGGAGTTGGGATTTTAAAAATAGCATAAGCACACCCAGTTAAGGATCATTATGGCACTGTGTGTGTGTGTGTGTGTGTGTGTGTGTGCGCGCGCGCACCCCTTTCTAGAGGACTAGAGGATAACCAATACATGACATCAGACTTCTCTAAAGAACATCCCAGTTCCACATGAGGATCTTGCCCACAGCAGTTGTCTTTAAGCTGTTTACATAGCTGAATAAAATATATTAGTGTACACTCGTGTGGGCAGTCAGATCCCTGCCAGCTCCATACTGGAAAAGGGGAATAAAAAACTGAATAAAATCATAAAATAAACGCTTGAAGTCACTTCTGCAACATTTTACGGTAGCTTCACCCTACACTGATTGACACTGAAGATCTGTCAAACAGCAATGCTAGTCAAAGCATAGAAGAAGAGGTGGGTCCTTCAGAACCTGGACCTCAGATCAAACATTCCTGATTTTGGGGGAAATGCATCTCAATATCACAGCTGGACCCTTCTTTCTGTAAAGGCCTGATCCAAATCCCTGGATCCAAACATCCCTGAACTTTGGGAAATTTGGAGCTGGGCCTGCACTTTGCAGTGTGGGCCCATTTCTAATCATGCGCCATATTGTAATGGATGGAATGCATCACTCACCATGCACTCACTGGCTGTTGCCTTTCTTTCACTGGGTTTGGCTGAAACAGAAATCCAGTCCCACTTTTCCACACACATTAGTCATATACTCAACATCTGAATTTCCTGTGGGTTTCTTACAAGGCAGTAGGTAGGCATACTTTGCTGTGTTCCTACCGTAATGAAATTAGGCCACAAGGGAGAATTTAGAGATGTGGGTTCCTCCTCCCCCTTCCTTTTATTTTTCTTGATAAATCTGTTAATTTTCTAAGAAAAGGGGAAGTCAAGTGCCAAAGTTAAAAGAAATAATTTATACCACCGGTCTTAAAAGTGTAGAAGAATGTGCCAGCTGAGCGGATGAACGTTCTCCCCTTATAACACCTCTCATGTGACACATCAGTGTGTGTGTTTCTCAAAAGGGCTGTGTGCTTCAGAAGTAGTCTATGAACTCTGTGTTGAAGTGGTTGCCATGGCAGTGGGCTGAGTGTGAATTGGAAAGCAAGATTAGCCAGAGTTGGCCTAAATAGCTTAGGAAAAAAAGGCCAAGGACTCTCTCTAATCATTTCTTATATACAACCTTCAGCATATGTACCAGAGGGGTGCAAAGGCACTCAGACAAAAAAAGCCCACAGAAGTATACTGCTACATACCTGCCCCGGGGCAGGGTTTGGCTCACTAATCTTTAGAGTGCAGGTTTCAAACCGGGCCACAGGATTTCTTCTTTTGCTCTCTTAGCACTGCTGGCTGTGCATGTTACGTGGCTATTTAGAAACATGTATCCTCTCTGAATCCATAGACAGTAGTTCCATGACTGTTGATTCAGTGAAACTCCACAAAACCTCTGGATTCAGAAGGTATAATGAAAAATATGACTTAGCTTTTTCCATGTTTCATAGTGTGACGTTGTGCAGTCTATATGGTTTTATAAAAACATAATAAGAAGTGAATATAATGTAACTGGAATATGCTTCATGCAAAAGGTCTCTTGTAAGATATCATTACAAAGTTTATAATCTACTGAGTGTGATCATCCGATTTGTATAAAGGTACCACTCTTGTATCTAAAACTAGAAATATGAAATATAACTCTGAGGGTCTATTGTAATTATGTAAAGTGTGGGCCATTAATGATGGTTTGGAATCTTGATGACTCCCATTAACAAGGACCATTGTCTGCAGATGGCTATGTTTACCTGTTAGTCTTCCTGTATATGTGTGTGCTGGCAAGTGGGCAATGAAGTCTTGCAGTGACATGTGATCATGTCACCTGAACTGGAATCCATCTTTAACCTGGTGCTTTTCCAGTGAGGGGGGGTGGAAACCCAGAGGTACAAAGGGTTCCCGCCTTATGCAAAAGATATATAAAGGGGTGGAAGAGAACAGAGGGAGAGAGGAGCCATCATGAAGAATCCCCTAGCTACCACCTGAGCTGG
>NW_020679105.1:0-1881 GCF_002925995.2 Terrapene triunguis | reverse complement strand
TCTGAGTGCTAAAGACAAGCACACTCCTGTGAGCTGTTTTTGGGTAAACTTGCAGTTTTGGGACAAGTGATTCAGACCCTGAGTCTGTGTTGGAGTCAGACTGGAGTGTCTCGCTCAGCAAGACGGGGTGCTGGAGCCCTAAGCTGGCAGGGAAAACAGAAGCAGGGGTAGTCTTGGCACATCGGGTGGCAGCTCCCAAGGGGGTTTCTGTGATCCAACCCGTCACAGTGGCGTAGTCGAGCAGGATCTGTGCACAGCTGATTGCTTTGAGATACTGGTAGTGATTTTAAGTGAGTTTTAAGTGTGGTGGCTGGAGAACAGACAAAGTGGTTACTGGTTTGTTATTTTCTGTTTGCTTATTTCGGGAAAGGGAAGTAGGGACAAAAAAGGAAGCAAAATAAGTAAGAATGAAGATCAAAAGAAGCTAAAACTACACAAGTTGCAAATTGCCCAGAAAGACTGAACAATGGGTGCTGGGAATGTCTCTGTTAACTAAGAAACCCCTGAGCTGAGTAAATCTCAGTTTCAGTGAACTGCAGATGGGTGTGGCCCAACCTCTGTCTGTGCTGAAGCTGACTGGAGTGTCTAACCTAGCAAGACAGGAGTGGAGGGGTGCCTGTTCTGGCAGGAGGGTGTTCTCTGTGGCATCCCAGCTCATCAAGTGATGGTCTCAAGGGAAGACAAATGGAAATTGATGTACAATTTGCCTGGGAAAAGGCAGACCTGGGAAAAGAAAAGGCTGCCCACCAGCCTGGACTTAAGAGACAAAGCAAGTAAGACCCAGAAGCATGACCTGGCTGTAATGGAGTGGAAGAGGTGCACAGAGACATGTATCCTGGAGCTGGAAGTTGGGGTCCTGGTGACTGCTGCGGTGGAAACAAACCCCAAGGACTCTAGCTGGAAGCAAACCCAACCTGAGTGAAAGGGAGGGGATTTTGCTGGCCAGCGAAAGGTCTCTCATAGCTTGGAGCTGTGAGCCTACAGCTGGATCAGGGTCTCTTTCCCTTTTGGGGGACACAGGAGTGTCTGCCCCATAGGGGAGCCCAAAAACAAATTTTAGGTATACTGCCTCCGCCATGGTCAGTGTCCAAGTCTCTGGCAGTAAGTTCAGGAGGAGGGTGTGACGTTGTGCAGTCTATATGGTTTTATAAAAACATGATAATAAGTGAATATAATGTAACTGGGATAGTTTTATAAAAATTTGATAAGTGACTATAATGCAAATGGGATATGCTTCGTGCAAAAGGTCTCTTGTAAGGTATCATTACAAAGTGCATAATCTACTGAGTATGATCATCTAATTTGTATAAATGTACCACTCTTGTATCTAAAACTAGAAATATAAAATGTAACTCTGAGGGCCTATTGTAATTATGTAAGTGTGGGCCATTAATGATGGTTTGGAATCTTGATGACTCCCATTGTCTGCAGATGGCTGTTTACCTGTGAGTCTCCCTGTATATGTGTGTGCTGGCAAGTGAGTAATGAAGTCTTGCAGTGACATGTGATCATGTCACCTGAACTGGAATCCATCTTTAACCTGGTGCTTTTCCAGTGGGGGGGGGGTGGAAACCCAGAGAGACAAAGGGTTCCCGCCTTATGCAAAAGATATATAAAGGGGTGGAACAGAAGAGGGAGGGAGAGGAGCCATCATGGAGAAGCCCCTAGATAACACCTAAGCTGGAACAAAAGCTGTACCAGGGGAAAGAATTGTGCCCAGGCCTGGAAGGTGTCCAGTCTGAGAAAAACTTACTGAAGCCTCTCTGAGGGTGAGATTATCTGTATTTAGTTTGATTAGGCATAGATTTGCGCATTTTATTTTATTTTGCTTGTGACTTACTTTGTTCTGTCTGTTACTACTTTGAACCACTTAAATCCTAC
>NW_020679104.1:0-2647 GCF_002925995.2 Terrapene triunguis | reverse complement strand
AGAGGATAACAACCTTCTACTGCTGCTGGCTCCTGGAGTTTGGCCTTTAACTCAAGTGATGGAGCCTTGCGCTACGGTGTTGAAGATTGCAGGTACCCAATAAATAAAAGGCAAGGGCAGCGCTGGGGTGGTTGCTGCACTAGCTAGCGGGGGTGAAAATGCAACAGGGGCAAGGCAGTTGGGAAGCTGTTTCCCCTTGATTGCAAACTTCCTTGCCCAGACCATATCTCACCGGTTAGATGTCTATAACCTGCAGGGATCCCCTGAGCAATGGGCTGAAGAAGACCCTCTCAGTAGGGCGACAATATTCTATAAGCACCTGTCACCCAGAAGGATCCCAAAGTGCTTCCTAATCTAGATGGATCTCCAGCACCAGGGAAATGCGGCTGTCTCTAGGGAGGAGTGCAGCAGCCAACAGGCTCACAGCATGTGCAGGGAGAGGACAGCAGGGCAAACCCTTACAGCGATCATTAATAACCATGGATACAGACATGAAGTGGGGTTTTGGGGGCTGCAGTAAGGGAAGAGCGCTGGAACATTGTAGTATAAACTCTCACTATGGAGACAGGAATGGCTTTTCAAGTGCTGTAGTAAATCCACCCCCTCGACGGAGGAATTCTTCAGTCACCCCAGTGGGGTCTATACCAGGGCTTAGGTCGGCTTAACGATGGCTCTTACAGGTGTGAATTTTCACCCCCCTGAGCAACATTGCTACGTTGACCTACGTTTTAGGTGTAGACCAGGCCTGAAGTCACAAAGGGAACAGAGAGAGAGAGAGAGCTGGGAATGGGAAGTATAGAAACTGTTAAATTTTTAAGCTATCACTTTAAGTGTCAGGGAGTTTCCTGGTCCTGCTGACAAGCTAGGGGCTCTGTAGGGAAGTGGGAGATCTGGGTCTCAACTAGCAGCAGTAAGTCTATAGACAGACAGCCTAGTGTAAGGTGGGGGTGCGTTGTGCCTCTCTGTTTTCGGGAGCAGCCTGTTTTCTCTCTCTCTCTGTTTTTAGGTTCTTCTGTATTATCATTCTGGATTCTATGAAATAAAGTTGTGTTACATCACAACCTTCCAGCAAGAGGATTGTAGGGTTTTATTTAATTCTTCTATGTGGGTGCTGGAAATATAATGGCATGGGTTGCACATGTCTGGCTCCAGGAGGCACTGAGCCAACCCTCCCCTGGGACGCAGATCCTGGGATTGCCGGGGCATCAAGGAGAGTGAATGACATTGGCACAAACCTAGGCACAGCTCTGGCAACATATCCCAGCCTGGAATTGTGTAACGTGAACTGGCTGCTTTTCCCTTTGCCCCGTCCCAGGGGTTAAGTTCCAGCACAGGGACATTTGATTCCATTCCCAGGGGAGGTGTGTTGGCTGCTGGAAAACCCCAGGGCTTGTCGAGACTAGGAGAACTGGCTTTGGTGTGACCACGTCACTGTGCCTTCCCTACTACACCCCTCACATAGGCCCACTGTGTTGGTGCAAGCCCCATGTCACACCTGTGCAGCCCCATGTCACACCTGTGCAGCCCCATCTCACACCTGTGCAGCCCCATCTCACACCTGTGCAAGCTTGTCTATGCTGGGAGTTGGCACTGGGTGTCGCTACTTCAGTGCACAAAACACCCAGTATAGACGGGGGCTCAGCTGAAGCAAAATCTCTTACCTTAGCTCAAGGTCTGGGAGGCCTGGGCTTTCAGGTCCAACAGCCCTCAGTTCTAGCCCCACTGGCAATGCCGGGCAGTCTCGACATGGCAATTACAGGCTGAACTGAGAGGAGCCCGGCCCGGGAGGAAGAGAATGACTCCCAGGGTGCCGTGCCCCAAGGTCGCATTTCCTCCTACAAGTAACCGAACAGCCTGGAGAGGGGGCAGGGCTCCAGCATCCCCCTCAATGAGTGCATCATCCTCATCCACCCAGGCTCCCCTCCCTTTGCCAACTGGAAGCCCTGTGGCTAAATCCAATCACACGGATTGCATCACCTCCCTTCCCCAGGGAGCCCGGTGCAGCCCGAGCCACTGGCTGCAGCTCCGCTCCCCAGCAAAGCTGCCAATCCTGCCCCAGAGGGAGTGCGAGACAGTGGGCAGGAAGCTGCTAGCAAGGCCCCTGGCCTGGGGAGGAAGAGACCCGCTTGGCCAGGGGCTTGCAGGAGCCATGCTTCAGGGAAGCACTATGCGCTGCCAGCCAGCTGAAGCGGGAGCAGCCTTCCAGTCCCTGGGAGCCCCTTCCCCGCCCACCCTCAGCGTTGGATGATGAGGGGCTCAGAAGGAAGGGGAGCCCATGGGAGCCGAGCCCTGGCACTCAGCAGGGAACGCCTGCCCCCAGCACAGGGGCTGTGGAGCACCATTTAAAGTGGGGAGCCATAGATTTGGGCTCCCCCCCCCCACCTGACCGTCCTCTTCCTTTCACTGGTGCCCTCCACTAGCAGTCTCACCCCTATACCCGCCCCTTCCAAATCGGAGTGAGTGACATTGTTACCTGGCACCCGGGGTCACAGTGCCATGCAGGCTTACCCCAGCCAAAAAGTGGTCCGGCCACTGACCGGGTGCTCCCGCCACAGCCTGTGTCCCACATCAAATAAATCAGCCCTGCTCAGAGCAGCAACAGCACCACCTGCTCCTCCTCCATTTGTCCCAGCCGGCTGGCCAGGGT
>NW_020679103.1:0-4506 GCF_002925995.2 Terrapene triunguis | reverse complement strand
TTCGACTTTGTCAGTCCACACTACCAGGGAAAGCGTCGACATTGGAAGCAGTGCACTGTGGGCAGCTATCCCACAGTTCCCGCAGTCCCCGCTGCCCATTGGAATTCTGGGTCGAGCCCCCAATGCCTTCTGGGGGAAAAAAATGTCTCGAGGGTGCTTTTGGGTAACTGTCGTCATCCAATCGTCACTCCCGCCCTCCCTCCCTCCTTGAAAGCGCCGGCGGGAAATCAGTTCGCGCACTTTTCTGGTCAGTGACAGCGCGGACGCCACAGCACCGCGAGCATGGATCCCGCTGCGACCATCGCTGCAGTTGTGACCGTTGTCAACGCCTCGCAGCTCATCATCCACCTTTCACAGAGGCAGATAGAGAGAAATCAGGCGAGGAGGCTACGGCAGCGGAGTGAGGACCTGAACTCCGAGAGTAGCACATGGCTGTCAGAAACCACGACACCCAGCGCCGAGGACATCACGTTTGCAATGGGGCATGTGGATTTTGTTGAACGGCGATTCTGGGCCCGGGAAACAAGCACGGACTGGTGGGACCGCATAGTGCTTCAGGTCTGGGATGAATCCCAGTGGCTGTGAAATTTTCTCATGCGGAAGGGGACTTTCCTGGAACTTTGTGAGTTGCTGTCCCCTGCCCTGAAGCGCAAGGACACCCGCATGCGAGCAGCCCTGACTGTCCAGAAGCGAGTGGCCATAGCCCTCTGGAAGCTTGCAACGCCGGACAGCTACCGGTCAGTCGCGAACCACTTTGGCGTGGGCAAATCTACCGTGGGGGTTGTTGTCCTGCAAGTAGCCAAGGCAATCGTCAAGGTACTGCTGTCAAAGGTAGTGACCCTGGGAAACGCGCAGGCCATCATAGATGGCTTCGCTGCGATGGGATTCCCAAACTGCGGTGGGGCTATAGATGGGACTCACATCCCTATCCTGGGACTGGGCCACCAGGCCAGCCAGTACATCAACAGAAAGGGCTACTTTTCAATGGTGCTGCAAGCACTGGTGGACCACAGGGGACGTTTTACCAACATCAACGTCGGATGGCCGGGCAAGGTTCATGACGCTCGCGTGTTCAGGAACTCTGGTCTGTTTAGACGGCTGCAGGAAGGTATTTACTTCCTGGACCACAAAATAACTCTTGGGGATGTGGAGATGCCTACAGTGATCCTCGGGGACCCAGCCTACCCGCTAATGCCCTGGCTCATGAAGCCCTATACTGGCGCCCTGGACACAGAAAAAGAACTCTTCAACTACCGTCTGAGCAAGTGCAGAATGGTGGTGGAGTGTGCTTTTGGCCCTCTCAAAGGGAGATGGAGAAGCTTACTGACTCGCTGTGATCTCAGCGAAACCAATATCCCCATCGTTATAGCAGCTTGCTGTGTGCTCCACAATCTCTGTGAGAGCAAGGGGGAGACCTTTATGGCGGGGTGGGAGGTTGAGGCAAGTAGCCTGACTGCTGATTACGCCCAGCCAGACAGCCGGGCGATTAGAAGATCCCAGCGGGACGCGCTGTGCATCCGGGAGGCTTTGAAAGCTAGGTTCCTGAGTGAGCAGGGCAACCTGTGACTTTTCAGTTTGTGTACAGAAAAGCTGAACCTGCCCCCGTTTCTTTACCCAGTTCATTTTGACTATCCTCTCCAGTTACATACCCCCTTCACCCCCTTCCCCTTCCCAAAAAATAAAATCAGTTCTATTTCGTTAATGAACACCGTTGTCTGTATTGCTGTTTTCGCGGGAATGTTTTAAACCGGGGGCACAGACTGTGGCGGGGGGCGGGTTTAGTGTTCTGATGCAAATGATGCTTCTAAACTCCCGGAATGACAGGCTCCGCACTGGTGCACTGGTTATTTCAATGGAGCCTGCCAGCACTCCTGGGGGGGACTGCGTGTATGTGTCGGCTATGTGACTTTCTGGCAGGGGGAGTAGGGTTACAGATCCCCTGCTGCGTGGATCTGTGAGCCAGGATAAGGACCGCTGCATAAGATCTGTAACTGCCCTCCCCCGCCACAAAGTCACAGAGCAAACCCCCTCCTCCCCCCAGAACATGAAAACCACCTCCAAGACTGACCAGGGTAACCAGTGACCGCACTGTGTATGTGTCCTGATGCTGGACCTGACCCCGCCACTGTACCCTGCTAAAGGTGACTGTCCTGTCCAATTACCAAGCCCCTTCCCCCCCTTCAGACAGACTCTCCTCCAAAAGAACAGGATGGAAACAGTAATGAACAGGAACAAATATTTTATTATGAACCACACATTAAACGTAGGGGGTGAAACTTGCACGGGGGCTTGTGTGAGGTGGGTAGGAAAGGACTTTTCAAATTTTGGGGAATGAGAGCATTCTAGTGCTAGAGCAGTCTGCAGGGGTTGACAGAAAGTTTTAACGGCTCTTGCCGCCCCTCCTTCTTTGGACTTTGGGTGAGGGGGGTGTGGGACTTGGTGGCGGGGGAGGGCGGTTAGAGAGAGACTGCAGCGGGGCTCTCTCCTTCTGCCTCCGGTCCTGCAGAACATCCACAAGGCGGCGGAGCGTGTCCGTTTGCTCCCTCATTAGTCCAAGCAGTGTTTGAGTCGCCTGCTGGTCCTCCTGTCGCCACCTCTCCTCCCGTTCCATGTTTGCCCGGTGCATTTGGGACAAGTTCTCCCTCCACTGTGTCTGCTGGGCTGCCTGTGCTCGGGAGCATCCCATTAGTTCAGCAAACATGTCTTCCCGTGTCCTCTTCTTCCTCCTCCTAATGTGCGCTAGCCTCTGGGCAGATGTGGCTGTGGGAATTGGAAAAAGGGAGTGAATTCCTGAGACAGATCAATGTATCTGTGAACAGAGATCATAGTCTTTCTCTGTGAACAAGACCATGCAGAGCACCTATCATACGCGCACTGAGGACAAGGTCGAATTTTCGGCCCTCGCCTACAGTGCCTGCGGTCTTGCTGTGGCGAGCTGAGGAGCGGGGCAGGACACCGGACTTTGTCTAGCTGGCAAACATGGTAAGCCGTAGACTTGTGGCTGCTTAAAACTTTAAGAGTGGCACTGGCCTCCTTTCACATAGAAAGCAATGCGAGTCTCTGCTGGCAGCAATCCTGCAAGCATGAACTCTGTCCCTGTCCCACCCCCTCGCGGCTGTAAACCGCGTGGCTGTAAACCGGCGGTTACCGTTCTGTAAAGGAACGGGCAAGCAGTCCCAATACTAACTTTCCCCTACCTAATTCAAAGCAGGGCGTCATGCCAGACATCACCCTCCTGAGGGTCTCGGAGAGCCAGAAGGAGAAGATGCTTCGGGACAGCCTGCAGAAACCGGGGCCATTTGCTGCTATGCTGTGCAAGGCCATGATCCCCGAATACCTGCCGGCGTTGTGGCAGGGAAACGTGTCATACCACGGGGGGGGCCTAATAAGCTCTCCCTGCCCAGGAACCTGATAGTTAGGCTGGAAAGACACCTGCAGGAGGCCTATGAGGAGTTCTCCCCGGAGGATTTCGCCTCTATCCCCGGACACATCGACCAGTTGTTGGGTTAGGTGCCCTTGGAGGGACAAAAGAGTCGAGCGTCTTGGGCAGTGTAATCATGAAGCGGACATTGTTGAATTTTCTTAAAATGGTTCGGACTATACATTGAAGCGGCCAAAGACACAATAATCATGAAACCCTTTGTTCAGATTCCCGTTTTGTTGCACTTTCCTGTTTACATGTTTAGAAGCACTTTACCCATTGTTAATATTTCAAATCTTCCTGTTCTGTTATAAATAAAAGTTTACATACTTGAAAGCACTTTAGCTATTGTTAATATTTAAAATATGCAAGTTCTGTTATAAATAAATGTTAAGATATTTAAAACACTTACTGCTTGATCCTTCCCCTGAATCTGTGTCTGGGGTAACGGCGGGGGACGGTTGGTAGGGGATCTCTGTGAGGGTGATGAAGAGCTCCTGGCTGTCGGGGAAATCAGCGTGGTAAGCGCTGTCGACTGCATCGTCCTCTTCATCTCCTTCCTCATCTTCCCCGTCAGCTAACATGTCGGAGGAACCGGCCGCGGACAATATCCCATCCTCAGAGTCCACGGTCAGTGGTGGGGTAGTGGTGGCGGCCGCACCTAGGATAGAATGCAGTGCCTCGTAGAAACGGGATGTGTGGGGCTGGGATCCGGAGCGTCCGTTTGCCTCTTTGGTCTTCTGGTAGCCTTGTCTCAGCTCCTTGATTTTCACGCGGCACTGCGTTGCATCCCGGCTGTATCCTCTCTCTGCCATGGCTTTAGAGATCTTCTCGTAGATCTTTGCATTCCGTCTTTTGGAGCGCAGCTCGGCAAGCACGGACTCATCTCCCCACACAGCGATGAGATCCAAGACTTCCCGATCAGTCCATGCTGGGGCCCTCTTTCTAGTCTGGGATTGCACGGCCATCTCTGCTGGAGAGCTCTGCATCTTTGCCACTGCTGCTGAGTTCGCCATGGTGTCCAAACAGAAACTGCGATTCAAACTGCCCAGACAGGAAAAGGAATTCAAATTTTCCCGGGGTGT
>NW_020679102.1:0-3124 GCF_002925995.2 Terrapene triunguis | reverse complement strand
CAGAAAATAACCGTTGGGGATGTTGAAATGCCTATCGTTATCCTTGGGGACCCAGCCTACCCCTTAATGCCATGGCTCATGAAGCCGTACACAGGCAGCCTGGACAGGAGTCAGGACCTGTTCAACTACAGGCTGAGCAAGTGCCGAATGGTGGTGGAATGTGCATTTGGGCGTTTAAAAGCGCGCTGGCACAGCTTACTGACTAGCTCAGACCTTAGCGAAAAGAATATCCCCATTGTTATTGCTGCTTGCTGTGCGCTCCACAATATCTGTGAGAGTAAGGGGGAGACATTTATGGCGGGGTGGGAGGTTGAGGCAAATCGCCTGGCCGCTGATTACGCGCAGCCAGACACCAGGGCAGTTAGAGGAGCACAGCATGGCGCGGTGCGCATCAGAGAAGCTTTGAAAACGAGTTTTGTGACTGGCCAGGCTACGGTGTGAAACTTCTGTTTGTTTCTCCTTGATGAAATCTCCGCCCCCCCACCCACCCGGTTAACTCTACTTCCCTGTAAACCAACCACCCCACCCTCCCCTACCCTCCCCCCTTCAAGCACCACTTGCAGAGGCAATAAAGTCATTGTTACTTCACATTCATGCATTCTTTATTAATTCATCACACAACTAGGGGGATAATTGCAAAGGTAGCCCGGGATGGGTGGGGGAGGAGGGAAGGAAAAGGACACACTGCAGTTTAAAACTTTAAAACTTTAACACTTATTGCTCGGGAAATCATCTAGGGTGGAGTGACTGGGTGGCCGGAGGCCCCTCCACCGTGTTCTTGGGCGTCTGGGTGAGGAGGCAATGGGACTTGGGGAGGAGGGCTGTTGGTTACACAGGGGCTGTAGCGGCGGTCTCTGCTCCTGCTGCCTTTCCTGCAGCTCAACCATACGCTGGAGCATATCAGTTTGATGCTCCAGCAGCCGGAGCATCGACTCTTGCCTTCTGTGTGCAAGCTGACGCCACCTCTCATCTTCAGCCCGCGATTCAGCACGCCACCTCTCCTCTCGCTCATATTGGGCTTTTCTATAATCAGTCATTGACTGCCTCCATGCATTCTGCTGGGCTCTGTCAGCGTGGGAGGCAGTCTGTAGTTCTGTAAACATTTCATCACGCGTCCTTCGGTTTCGGTTTCGAATCTTCACTAGCCTCTGTGAAGGAGAAAGATTTGCAGCTGGTGGAGGAGAAGGGAGAGGTGGTTAAAAAAGACACATTTTAGAGAACAATGGGTACACTCTTTCACGTTAAATTTTGCTGTTCACATTACACAGCACATGTGCTTTCCTTACAAGGTCGCATTTTTCCTCTTATATTGAGGGCCTGCCGGTTTGATGTGAGAGATCACTCATGCAGTGCCAGGCCACAGATTTCAGCTTGCAGGCAGCCATGGTAAGACACAGTCTTTTGGCTTTTTTAACCTTCTTAACATGTGGGGATGGTTTCAAACAGTACTGCTCTCATTAACCATACCAAGCACCCGTTGGGTTGGCCATTTAAAATGGGTTTGCAATGTAAAAGGAGGGGCTGCGGTTTCAGGGTTAACATGCAGCACAAACCCAACTAATTCCCCTCCCCCACACACCCAATTCTCTGGGATGATCACTTCACCCCTCCCCCCCACCGCGTGGCTAACAGCGGGGAATATTTCTGTTCAGCAGAGCAGGAAGGG
Source organism: Terrapene triunguis (assembly GCF_002925995.2). Classification (NCBI taxonomy): domain Eukaryota; kingdom Metazoa; phylum Chordata; order Testudines; family Emydidae; genus Terrapene; species Terrapene triunguis. Next base: position 1,458 of record NW_020679102.1, on the reverse strand, counting down.
GCACCTCTGAATGTCCCCTTAATAAAATTGCCCCATTTCAACCAGGTGACCGTGAATGATATCACTTTCCTGAGGATAACAAAGAGCGATAAGGAATGGATGTTGTCTTCATGCCAGCAAACACCGGGACCATACGCTGCCATGCTTTGTTATGCAATGATTCCAGACTACGTGCTACTGGCCTGGCGTGGTAAAGTGTCCTACCATGGCGGACGGGATAAGGCAGCCCTCCCCAGAAACCTTTTGCAAAGGCTTTGGGAATACATGAAGGAGAGCTTTCTGGAGATGTCCCTGGAGGATTTCCGCTCCATTCCCATACACGTTAACAGACTTTTCCAGTAGCTGTACTGGCCGCGATTGGCAGGGCAAATTAATCATTAATCATTAAACACGCTTGCTTTTAAACCATGTGTAATATTTACAAAGGTACACTCACCAGAGGTCCCCTGTGTGCCCCCAGGGTCTTGGGTGAGTTCGGGGGTTACTGGTTCCAGGTCCAGGGTGATAAACATATCCTGTCTGTTGGGGAAACTGTTTCTCCGCTTCCTTGCTGCTGTGAGCTATTTACATTATCTTCATCCTCATCTTCCTCGTACCCCGAACCCGCTTCCCTGTGTGTTTCTCCAGTGAGGGACTCATAGCACACGGTTGGGGTAGTGGTGGCTGCACCCCCTAGAATGGCATGCAGCTCCGCGTAGAAGCGGCATGTTTGCGGCTCAGCCCCGGACCTTCCGTTTGCTTCTCTGGCTTTGTGGTAGGCTTGCCTTAGCTCCTTAATTTTAATGCGGCACTGCTGAGCGTCCCTGTTATGGCCTCTGTCCTTCATGGCCTTGGAGACCTTTTCTAATATTTTGCCATTTCGTTTACTGCTTTGGAGTTCAGCCAGCACTGATTCATCTCCCCATATGGCGAGCAGATCCTGTACCTCCCGTTCTGTGCATGCTGGAGCTCTTTTGCGATCCTGGGACTCCATCACGGTTACCTGTGCTGATGAGCTCTGCGTGGTCACCTGTGCTCTCCACGCTCAGCAAACAGGAAATGAAATTCAAACATTCGCGGGGCTTTTCCTGTCTACCTGGCCAGTGCATCTGAGTTGAGAGTGCTGTCCAGAGCGGTCACAATGAAGCACTGTGGGATAGCTCCCGGAGGCCAATAACGTCGAATTCCGTCCACACTAACCCAATTCCGACCCCCTAAGGCCGATTTTATCGCTAATCCCCTCGTCGGAGGTGGAGTAAAGAAACCGGTTTAAAGGGTCCTTTAAGTCGAAAGAAAGGGGTTCGTCGTGTGAACGTGTCCAGGCTTAATTCGATTTAACGCGGCTAAAGTCGACCTAAACTCGTAGTGTAGACCAGGCCTCAGATTGCAGGAGGGAAGAATTTGGAGGAGGCACCAGGAAATCAGTCTGTACATGGCTGGAATGCTAGCTGCAGTTGTGGCATCTCTGTAGTTGTCTTA
>NW_020679101.1:0-5164 GCF_002925995.2 Terrapene triunguis | reverse complement strand
GCCATTTGCCTAAAACTTCCTGCAGAAGACTGTTTGAGTCTTTATCATTTACGTAAGCGAAGTGATTTCTGTGTTGGGCTGCTAGTGCTTCTTGGAAACCTGTTTTTTAATTATTATTATTATTGTTTGTTTTGTTTTTTCATCTGTGAGCCCTGCACTAAAATTCACTTAATAGAAAATAATTTTCTCTCCTAATAATCAGTGTCAATACTTAGGACATACATTTTCTAACTTAGGTACCCATCCATAGATGGGCACCTAGGTTAGACACCTAAATAAGTTAGACACTTAAATAAAAGTGCCTTGAATTTCAGAGATGCTGGTTGTAAAACGCTGGAATGATCCAGTCACAGTGCACTGTTTCTTTACTGTTGTTGATGGCCCTGCTGTTACAGCCTCTTATTTTCATTTCTTTTATGTTTAGTGCTTCCCATGTGTTCTATAATTGTCTGCCTTCTAACATAATCTACAGCCTTGCTGCATACAGTACAGAACATCACATTACCATCAACATGAAATTTGTTCTTGCCAAACTCAGTGACAGAGTCTTTAGGGTGATTTTTTAAAGTTTTTGGCATATTTTTATAACTTTATTTACTCACAACTGGAGGCTGAAGTGAAATTTGAGATGCATTAAAACACAACCCACTATATGCCGTTGAGTAACCTCTATATACCGGAAGCAGTTTATTGAAGTATGTCTAGCTATGTAAATAGAAGAGCATTCAAAAATCAGCCATAAGAGGGAGAGGTTGCACACATTGAATAAGTGACACTGGTACTTCCAGTAAAATTTAGTTAATTGTTAATATATGTTTTAATTTTTTCACAAAATATAAAAATTCAAGATTCTCTGAAAAAATGCAAATTCCACCTTTTTCCATGGTGGACAGATTTGTATTGTCTATGCTGCTGTTGTGCTCAGCAACTCTGAAAGCGAGGCCTCCTTTAAATTAGGTGTCTAAAGGTGCCTACCTTTAGGCATTTACATTTTACAAGTTTGGCCTTAGTTTCAGGAAATCTGTAAAAGATTAATTTTAACAATTTCTGGCCAACCCTCTTCTCACCCAGCACTTGTGGGCTTGTGAATTAGGCTATTCTCACACACCCAAAAAACACACAACTTTCAATCCAAGTTAACACCCATTAGAGGATAGCCCTTAGGACTTATACTGCACTGGCAGGGTGATAAACTACAGGCAATATAATCAGAGCCAGTGTGTCTAGAAGTTATAGCAAGGAACCTGGAAATCCTGAGTTCTAATCTTGACATGTAGCTTTGAGTAAATTTCAATTCCTCCATTCTCAGTTTACTCACCTGTAAAATGTGAACAACTAATTACTCATCTCTATCTTGCAAGGATACGATGCAGTCCAGTTTATATTTGCAAAGCATTTTGAAGATGTCTAATACTAAATAGCATTATTTCAAGAAAGAATAGAGGCAGGATGATCTACTGGTTAAAATTCTAGCCTGGGACTTGAGAGACTCAAGTGCAGTTCTCTGTTCTGTTATAGGCACTTAGGACTTGTGTACATGGCACTGTAGACCAGTCTATGGAGGGTGTGAATTACAGAATGCTCTAGCATGTAGCACTCTAACTGCCCTATGTAGACTCTGCTGGAAAAACTGAAAAGGTCTCTAGTTTGCGTCAATGTAGTCCTGTTTCAAACAGGGCTATGTTACTGTATACTAGGTACTTTTCAGCTTCCACTAGGACTCTAAACAGGACAGTTAGAAAGCTACATGCTAGAGCACTCTGTAATTCACACCCCCTGGAGGGACGGTCTGTGGTGCCATATAGACAAGCCCTTAGTCTCTCAGTGTCTGGGTTCCCCATCTGTAAAATGGGAATAATGACTCTTCCCTACCTCACAGGGGTGTTGTGAGGACAGTGCATTAAAAATTGAGGTCCTCAGCCTTAGGGAGCCACATCAGTACACATGATACATCTTTTCTATCTGCTGGATTTTTTTTAGTATTCAACTGCTTGCACATTCCAAAGTTGCAGCCTTATTGCTAGGCAAACTACTTTCATCTCAGTGGAACACCAGGACATGACATATATCCAGGTGTTAACTGAACGTGTTCTAAAAGGACAATCAGGAATGAAGTGATTACAGAGATGGTATTTAAGTAGACATAATTGAACTTCCCAACTTCCCATTAGTGTGAAGGGGGCGGGGTGGGGGACTTCACACTTCTTAGCATTATTTTAGTGTCTCTGCAGGTTCTTCAAGACAACAGTTTGTCTTTTGGAGGCTCTCATGGTCGGCAGAAGAGCTAACAGTTTCGTTAAAATTAAAGCTTAGATTCTCTAGGATGAGGAAAAAACGAACATGCAAACTCCTCCATTGGAAATGTGCATGTAGCCCTAAATCCTTGGCATTCATGGATTTTCCATTCTTCTCATTTTAAGACATGATCCTCACACTCCCTGACAGGAACTCCTAATTCATTGTCAGAATCCTCAGACCTGTCACTGGCATCACCTTTGTGCTCTAATCTGCCTAAGGGCCCACTGAGCATTATACCCTGCCCAGTGACCTTAGTTAACCCCAGGTTAATGATAGTATATTCTAGTGTATCTTAAGCCATTTGATGGTGACAGTGACTACAATTTAGTGGAATACTTTTGATTCTAAGTGTCATTATTAATACAGGAAAAAGTGAGTGAAACATTTAAACCCTACAGACATGTAACGTAAGTGATAACAAATGAGACTGTCATAATTTAGGCACTAATTCATATGAATGCAGAATTCCACAGTGCTCTAGACTGTGTGGGATACTGAATATAAAACGGTGCTAATGGATTCATTGAGGCAAACCTATAGATATTGTTATATTGATGGCATGTGCCCCTGGCTTCATTCAGAACAAAGCCCCACCGTCCCAATGGGGATAGCTAAGACCCCACAAGGCTGGGCCCTTTCTGACCCCCAGTCCCTTCCTTTCCTCTCAAACTTTGTCTCCATTTTTTTTTTTTGAAGGGTGGGAGGCCTCAGTTTCAGATTTTGCTCCGGGCATCCAAAAACCTGTGTGTGGCCCTGCGGTTCTGGTGTCTACATTTTTAAAAGGATGTTGAAAAAACAGCGAGGGTACAGAAAAGAGCCACTCTCTGAGACACGTAGAGTTCAATCTGTTCAGGTGATGTGATTAGTGAATAAGTACCTTCACAAGGAGAAAATACCAGGCATTAAAGGGCTCTTTAATCTAGCAGAGACTGTCATAACAATGGCTGGAAGCTGAACACATACAAATTCAAATTAGAAATGAGCCACAAACTTTTAAAAGTGAGGTTGTTTTACCACTGGAACAAACTCCCGAGTCACTGCTTTTCAGGATACAGTTCTCTGCTCTATAGGTGTAGCTTGCTGTCTTTGTCACTAGATCTATAACCTTGCATTTGATTTGAATGGGCCCAGCTTGACAAGTGATCCTGATCCTTTTGTATAGCTGCCGGTCCTCATCATTATTTACCTTTCTACCAGTCTGCATGTTATCTGCAAATTTAATTAGCTGTGGTTTTATATTTACTAATGAAACTGTTGAATGGCATCAGGTCTAGTACCATTCCCTGCAGAACCCAACAGAAATGACCTAATCCAGTGATGATTCCCCATTGATGACTACTTTGGGATCTGTCCGTTAGCTTGTTCTTAATCCATTTAACATCCACCTTATTGATTCTGTATCGGGCTAGTTTTCAAATCATAGTGTCGTGCAATACTAAGTCAAATGCCTTCCAAAAGCTGAAAAATACTCCATCTACACAGTTACCTTCATCCACCAAAACCTAATCTCAAAGAATGAAATCAGGTTTGTCTGACAAGACCTATTTTCCATAAAACCATGTTGACTAGCGTTAATCATACTTCTGTTCTTTCTGTATTGATACCACATTGGGGATGACTCTTTTGAACATGGCTAACAAGAGTGAAAATTCTGCACTTATGTAAACAAAAACATAGTGCCATTTATTCATTGCATATACACACACAATAGAAAACATTAGTTAGTCCTAGTAGTAATTACTTAAGGAGTCCAATCTTCAAGCAGCTCTTAATGAAATGTTCTAACCCCACACTTAAATCAACAGTTAGACATAAATGCCCATTTATGCTTCTAAAATTCCAACTGGAGTATCCAGCTGGGCTTTGGGCATCATTTTAAGAAGCCCACATGTGAAAGCTGAGCTCCAAATCCCAGTTTTAAACAATGGTAATTGCATTAATCTTTTTGTATTATATTAGCATAACTGTGCAACTCACTCTTGTTCTCACTGTATCTGTCTTTGTGCCAGAACATTAGCTATTGCAAAGAACAGGTTCATTTGCAGCTGCAGTTCTGTACCCTGCTGTTTCACAACAGCATTAAATAAAGTCTTTATGCCAGCCTCTTTGACTATGTTTTTCAGCTGTTTGCTAATCACCCTCTAGCACATAGGGAACAGGGCAGAAAAGGCAAGGTCACTTTAATTTTATAGTAGGGTAGTACAAAAATGGAAATCATTACCTCTTCCAGAGATTTTAGAGTGGAACTTCTCAACTAGTGAATTGCAGATTTAGGATTTAACTTTCCAATTAGGCATGTCCCAAGTGCAGCACCCCAGACAACTGGGTCTGATGCAGACTGGACTAAATTCAAAAGTAATTTAAGTCAGACTCCTTACACACTTGAATACTAGCTGTACCTACTCCACCAATGTTTCTCCTTCTTCAGTAGGAGCTGCAGATACTTAGTAGGTAAGTAGAATTGTATGGTGGTTAGGGCACTAGGTTGGAATTTAGGAGACCCTGGTTCAGTTTCCTGCCATACTACAGACTTTCTGTATGATGTTATGCAAGTCACTTAGTCTCTCTAAATTAGGGTTGCCAACCCTCCCAGTTTCACCAGGAGTCTCACAGAATCAGGCTCTATCTCCTGGAGGCTACTGAAGCGAATCTGAGAGATTTCAGGATGCTAAAAGTCTGGCAGCGCAGCGGGGCTAAGGCAGGTTCCCTACCTGCCCTGGCCCCGCCCCGCTCCCAAAAGCAGCAGGCACATCCCTGCAGCCTCTGGGGTTGGGGAGGAGGTCTCTGCGCGCTGCCCCCACCCTGACTCCACAGCTCCAATTGACCGGGAACTGTGGCCAATGAGAGCTGCAGGGATTGTGCTAGT
>NW_020679100.1:0-13438 GCF_002925995.2 Terrapene triunguis | reverse complement strand
AGGTTAGTGTGTGGCCTGTACAGTGAAGCTATACGGAAGCGCCTATTAACAGAGGCTCAGCTTACCTTACAGAAGGCCATTGACATTGCTGTCTCCATGGAACTGGCTACAAAGGAGACGCAATCCATCGGTGTATCCCCTAGGGTGCATAAGGTGTCACAAGAACCTACCCCCAAAACTGTGGGGAGTCAGGAATGTTACTGCTGTTGTAAGCCGGGTCACCAGGCATCAGGATGCTGGTGTAAGGACCTGGTCTGTCGACACTGTGGCTAAATGGGACACATTGAGTGTGCCTGTAAACAAAAGAAAAAGAGGCCTGTGGTCTGGCCGACCAAAAAGGGAAATCTGCATACCCTAGAGCAGACCCAGGATGGCCAAGGAGACACCTCCTCACAAGAAGAAGAGCCACTCCACGTTTTGTCTTTGGCAGTGGGCTCACATGAATACTGGGTAACCCCGTTGTTGGACGGCAAACCTATACGCATGGAACTGGACACCGGTGCAGCCGTTTCGCTGGTCTCAGAGACTGTGTATAAAGAAAAGCTACAGCATCTTCCGCTTAAAGCAACAAAAACAGTGCTGAAGACATATATGGGAGAAGCTGTGCCCATGTTGGGCATTACTGATGTTAAGGTGGAGCTCAATAGACAGGCTGCTAAATTGCCACTGTTTGTGGTGAGAGGTAATTACCCAGCCTTAATGGGTAGGTCTTGGCTTAGGAAGATCCAGCTGAATTGGGCAGAAGTGCACCAAGTGACTAAAGAAGAAACTGCTCTGACCACTATACTAAGGAGACATGCTGCTGTTTTTGGAGAGGATCTGGGAAGTATGAATGGAATCACTGTGACATTGAACATTAAACCTGACAGTCAACCAAAATATCTGAAAGCCCGAACTGTGCCATATGCCATCAGGCCGAAGGTTGAAGCGGACCTGGAGCGCCTGGTCACCAATGGAGTCCTAATACCAGTTACCCATAGCCCATGGGCAACTCCTATTGTTCCAATAGTGAAGAAAGATGGCTCCCTCCGGATTTGAGGTGATTTTAAGGTCACTGTCAACCCGGTGTTGTGTGCAGAGCAATACCAGCTTCCCCGCATCGATGACCTCTTCGCAGGCCTGGCTGGGGGACAAAAGTTCAGTAAGATTGATCTGAGTCAAGCGTATTTACAGATGCACATTGATGAAAAGTCCCAAGAGCTGTTGACTATTGTGACGCATAAGGGGCTTTATCGATACTGTCGCCTACCCTTCGGAATAACATCTGCTTCCGCCCTGATCCAGAGGGCTATGGACCATATCTTGAGTGGCTTGCCAGGAGTCCAGTGCTATCTGGATGACATCCTGGTCACTGGAAGGAATGAGGAGGATCACCTAAAGAATTTAGAGGCTACCCTACAAAGACTGGAAGAATACGGACTGCGAGTCTGCAAAGACAAGTGTGAATTCTTCCAGCCCTCTGTTGAATATTTGGGACTTATCATTGCTGCTACAGGTCTTCGTAAGGCCCCTGCAAAAGTTAAGGCTATTGTGGAATTTGGAAGTTTCATCAGTACCTGTTTGGGCGGAAGTTTACTCTTCTCACAGACCATCGACCTCTGACGTCAATTTTTGGACCCTACACAGGCATTCCCCCATTAGCTGCGAGTCGTATGCAATGATGGGCACTGTTGCTTTCCACGCACACATATGAAATCAAATATCAGAAATCTACTCTGCACGGCAATGCGGATGGTCTCTCAAGGTTGCCTTTGCCAGTCAAACATCAAGATACTGCCCAAAAGAAAATCTTTTACTTTGAACAGGTAGAGAATACACCCATCACTGCTACTCAGATAAAGAAGGCAACTCGCGTTGACCCAGTATTGTCCCAAGTTATGGACCTGGTAATGCAGGGAAAATCTCGACAAACCTCTCCGGTCTCACCCGACTTTGTTACCTACATGTCCAGGAGGACGGAGTTATCGATCCAATCTGGTTGTTTGTTGTGGGGGAGACATGTCATCCCACCACCACTGAGATCACAGATGTTAGAACAGCTACATTCCGGTCACTGTGGAATAGTGCACATGAAGGAAATTGCACAAAGCTATTTTTGGTGGCCTGGATTGGACAGTGCTATTGAAGAGAAGGCAAGAGCTTGTATGTTATGTCAGGGTGTCAGGAATGCACCCCAGTGGGCACCCCTACACCCATGGGACTGTCCTGAAAACCCGTGGCAATGTATTCACGTTGACTTCGCTGGCCCCCTTGAAGGAATCATGTTCTTGGTGGTGGTAGATGACCATTCTAAATGGCCAGAAGTCTCTGTAATGCCATCCACTACTGCAGAGAGTACTATCCAAAAACTACGGGGACTCTTTAGTCATTTCGGTCTGCCAGAACAACTTGTGAGTGACAGCGGACTGCAGTTCGTCTCTCAGGAGTTTCAAAATTTTATGAAGGCAAATGGGATACACCACATCACTTCAGCACCATATCATCCATCCACCAATGGATTAGCTGAAAGATTTGTGCAGACAATGAAACAAGCTTTGAAATTGGCAAGAGGACAACACTCCATTCAAAAGCATCTGGATACCTTCTTACTTTCCTACAGAAACACACCTCATGCTATGACCAAGGCATCCCTGGCCTTTCTAATGATGGGATGACAGCTGCGCACTTGCTTTGATCTGCTGAAACCTTCTCAACCCTGCCAAATTGTGCAGCAATATCAAGTCACCAGACGGGCACCCAGAGCAAAAGACTGAACCTTTAGCTTGGGACAGCCGGTTTTGGCTCGGGATTATACTTCTGGAGCTAAATGGGTCCCTGCTATGATCATCGCTCAAACAGGACCTGTTTCCTACACAGTCCTGCAGAGAATCTCACCTGGTGGCGACATGTAGATCAGCTGTTGCCAGGTCATGCCAGTCCTCAGGACACATCTTCAGTTGAGTTGTCTGACTTCACCTCTTCTGGCGAGACACCGAATCAAGAATCACCTGTTCCTGACTGTTCTCCTCCATTACTGCCGGCGGCTGAGATACCCCCTTGCCCAGAACGAGCTGATACCACCTCCTCACCCGTTCGAGCTATGAACCCTGAGCCCATTGTCAGGCCTGCGCCCAAGGTACTTTCAGGTGTAACAACACCAGAAATTCACCGTAATCCACCTAGAGACAAAAGACATCCTCAATGGCTGGATCTTTAGCTAGGGTGAACCATGGTTATGGGGCAAAATAATCCCTGGGGTTTAGCCGGGAATGGAGGCAGTCTACCCTCCTCTAGTTTAGTGTTTGTTTTATGTAGGGGATGTTCTTATTAAGGGGGGAGGAATTGTTGTGTATTTGGTTGTCATGGTAATAGCACCTTGTTGTTGCTATGGCAGCTGAGTTAGATTATTTGGGTATAGCCCAGCCAGCTTTGGCTGGTTTGGTTAGTTCAGTGTGTGAAAATAAATGGTTGCTTTTTAAGGCTTACAGCTCTCTGTTCTCAAGTGATTTCTTCCTAAACCTCCTGCCCCCAAGGATACAACAGTTGGAGAGTGGGGTAATGGGATGAGAGGGCATCTGGGGTCTCCCAGGCTGTGTGGAGGGCTTCTCCTTCCGAGGTGGGGCTTTGGGCTGACTCCGATGGTGGGATGTCATTTCGGGTTGCCCCTTCTGGTATCCCCACCAACGGCTATTAGCTTTCTTCTTCGCCACCACCTCCACCCATTTGGCTCCGATCTTCCCCACCTCGATTACAGTTTTGGGCATCCCATCTAGGATGTACCTTTATATTTCCTCAGGAACACCCTCTAAGAACTGCTCCATTTGTATTAGGAGAGACAGATCTTCCAGAGATTTAACACTTGTTCCTGAAATCCAGGCATCCCAATTTTTTACAATGTGGTAGGAGTGTCAGGAAAATGCCACATCTGGTTTCCACCTTAGAGCTCTGAACCACCTACAGGCATGCTCAGGTGTTAGCCCAATCCTAATTCTGGCCTTTTGTTTAAAAAGTCCCTACTTCTTCATGTGTTCTTTAGACATTTCAGCTGCCACCTCTGCTAAGGGTCCACTGAGTTGGGGTGTTGTACCCAAGGCAGGCCCTTTCAAAATTTTCTAAGAAGGCCTCTGTATCATCGCCTACCTTATATATGGGGAATTTCTTGGAATGGGGAGCGGTACCTGGAAAAAGACTGTGAGGGTTACCTGGTGGACCCAGCTTAGCCCTTTCCAGCTCTAAGGGCTTCAGCTCTAACTCTGCCTTTAAGCGCTTCATTTCCAAGCGTTTCACCTTTTTTTCTCCTCTGCTTCCAAGCACATCATCTGTAGGATGAAATTCTTGTCTTCTGCAGTCAGGACTCAGTCTGAGTTAAGGGCATCCCCCCATCTTGGCACCTGGATCTCAGGTTGGGGATGGCTGACCCTTCCCTACTGGGAAGTTTCTGGTCCCCCATCCCCTCCCTGCATTTCCGTCATGGAGCTGGATGTCAGGGCTTGATTTGGGTCTGTCTTCTCCATGGTGTGCCGCTTTCGGAAGACTGGTTTCTCTGGGTTTGGGTGCCCAACCTCAACCTCATGCACAGGCTGCCCTACTCTAGCCTAGCTATTTCACTGCCACAAATCTAGAAAAAAAATAAACTGCTTGTTGGACTCCCTGGCTTTGCAGGCTGAACTCTTTGCATATCTGTTCCCACTCAGGCAGCAAAGAAAAGAAAAGAGAAGAAAGAAAGAAAAAACGTCCTGGCTTTTAAGCAGCCAAAAGGAACAATGTGTCCTTTTAAAATCCTGAGGTCTGTGTTTCTTGTTCAAAACGATCCCACCTCTGCCACCATGTCAAGGCTGATTCCCCACTCTGGCATGTCACGTGCAGAAGGTGGGGCCCGCAAGGATTCTAAAAATTAATACTAATACTGGCCACTCCAGGCTTGTATTAAACTCCCAAGGTTACAGCTTCTCTCTGACCTTGGATGGGTCCATGCTGCCACCACCCAAATGCAAAACCCCTTGGAACCCAAGAAGGCTCACTTGGGAATTCCTCCCTGTGGGGTATGTTGAAGCCCTTTCACCCCCATCCAGGGAAAAGCTGAGAAAGAAAACAGGAAATTAGCTGTTGCCCCAGCTAATTAAACAACATGCACAAACCTCTTAGGACAGCAAAAATCCAATTCTGTTCTTTAAAAAGGTAAATTTTATTAAAAACAAAAAGGAAAGAAAACACATCTGGAATTTAGGCTTTTTGATAGATCTTAAAAAACAATTACAAAAATTAAGCATCAAGATAGCTCTCTTGAGGTTTAGCTTAAAGGTTACAAGCAAAACAAAAGCATTTGGGGGTTAGTGCAGAGGAGTCCACAAGCCAATAAGAAATAAAAGAAATAACTCTAATCGTGTCTTCCTAGACATTCCCTAATTTACTTACATATCTGGGGTTTCAGATAAGCAAACTTTAGGTATGATCTGATGTTTTTTCATACCTGGCTTAAAGCTTCTCACAGCATAACTGCTGTCCTCTTCCCCAGGGGACAACAACAGACACACAAAGGGAGTCTTTACCCAATTTTAAAAAGTTCTAGCCCTCCCATTGGCTCTTTTGGTCAGGTGCCCACTCACTTCCCTTTATCTGTGGACTTGTTAACCCTTTAAAGGTAAAGAAAGTAGAGAACAGCTACTAACAGGGATTTTATAGCTAACTGGCTGGCTGGGTGTCCATAAAAGGGAGTTACCCTCCACCACCCCCACCTTCATTTATCACACCAGGTACCTGAAGACACTAATCCAGAACTTCACTATTTTGATTTTATCTCAAACAGAGCAGAGAGGGAAACTGGAAACAGGACAGGGAGAAATGAGATGGAGAGGGAGGGGACAATGGGAGAAACTGGGAGGGGACATGGGAAGGGCGGGGAGGGGACACAGGGAGGGGGAGGGAGAGGAGGGGAAGGAATGCGGGGAGAGAAGAGACAGAGGAGGGAGTGAAGGAAAAGGGAGAAGGGAATAGAAGGAGGAAGGGACACAGGGAGGGGCAGGGGGAAAAGGGAGTAAAGGGCGGTTTGGTGGGGAAGCTCTGAAGAAGGGTGCAATGAATCAAGGCAGGGGATGGTCCAGAGGCCGCTGCTGTTACAGTTGTTACTGTGGGTATAATTGTGTCCTGTGTCCCTTCTTTTGCCTTGTAGGGAGAACCATCATCTCAAGGGACATCACAGGTACGTAGCTGGGCCTGGGCTGGGATGGTGTCACTAGCAGGGCGATGTGAAGGCAGAATTAGGAGAGGGCCGGATACATGTTGGGGCCCTGATGATTGTTTCAAGCCTCAGGCTGGCGCCCGTATCTACTTTCCTGTCTCTCTGTTCCTACTCATCACCCCACCAGAGGCAATCTCCCCTATAACCAACCAACCGATCCTTCCCCAGACCAGCCAGCCAGGCTCCCCTCTCCCACTGATCACCATGGCAGGCCTGGGGGTTATGACCCCCACCTGGAGAAGCCCTGGGCTGCAGTGAGCCTCATGGAACCTTACACCCCTGGTATTAAACACATTGTCAGTGTCTCTGAAGGAACCTTCACCCGTTGTGCTTCCCCTGCCCTGCCAGAGCCCAGGCCCGTCCAGCCCTCGCACCCCACAATGGGCCTGCAGGACAGGCTGGGGAGGAGTGAAGGGAGAGGCACTTGTTGGATTTTAATGCTGTCAATGTTTGCACCAGGAGGGGCAGGAGGGAATAGAGGGACAGGAGGGAGCACAAGCATGTTGAAGAGGGAATACAGGGAATGGGGGACAGGGAAATGGAAGAGGAAACAGAGGGAGAGGAAGACGCACAGGGATGGGAGCAGGGAATAAAGGGAGGAGAGAGGAGATGGGAAGGGAGAGGAAGGAAGGCAGGGGAGGGGGAAGAGAGGGGCAGGAGGGAATAGAGAGATAAGAGGGAGCGCAGGGAGCAGGGAATAAAGGCAGGGGAGTGTGCAGGGGAGGGGAAAGAGGGAACAGAGCGAGGGGAGGGGACACGTGAGGGGCAGGAGCAGGGCTTAATTTGTAATGAAAGAGGTGCCAGGGCTCAAGTAATTAGGTGCTGGGGCTGAAGCAATTTTTTTCTTTCATATCTCACGCAGCAAGCCCAGCTCAGCCCCAGCAAGCTCTGGCACAAATTAAGCCCAGGGCAGGAGGGAATAGAGGTAAGGGAGGGGGTCTGGGGAGAGGGAAAAAGGGATAGAGAGAGGGGAAGTAGCACAGGAAGAGTGAGGGGGTAATATAGGGATGGGATGGGGCACAGGGAGCAGAAGGAGAAAATACAGAGAGGGGAGAGGGCATGGGGTTAGGTATGAAGAAATAAAGGGAGGGGAGGAATCATGGAGGGGGCAGGAGGGATACAGGAACAGGAGGATGCAGCGGGAGAGGGCGGAGGGAATGGAGGGAGGGTTGATGGGGAGCCTGGGGAGAAGGGGTGCAATGAATTGAGGAAGGTGGTGGTCCGGGGTCCGCTTTGTTACAGTTGTTACTGTGGGTATAATTGTGTCCTGTGTCCTTTCTTTTGTCTTGTAGGGAGAACCATCATCTCAAGGGATGTCACAGGTATGTATCTGGGCCTGGGCTGGGATTGTGTCATTAGCGGGGGGATGCGCAGGCAGAATTAGGAGAGGTCCGCGTACACACTGGGGCCCTGCTCATTGCCTCCAGCCTCAGGCTGGCTCCCGTATCTACCTTCCTGTCTCTCTGTTCCTACTCATCACCCCAGTGGGGGTTATCTCCCTATAACCCAACCACCAACCATTCCCCAGAGCAGCCAGCTGGGACTGCTCCCCACTGATCACCATGGCAGGACTGGGGGTCATCACACCCCCAGCTGGAGAAGCCCTGGGCTGCAGTGAGACTGGTGGGAGCTCACACCCTGGTACTAAACACATTGTCCACGTCTCTGAATGAACCTTCACCCTCTGTGCTTCCCCTGCCCTGCCAGAACCCAGGCCCCTCCAGCACCCCCACCCCACAATGGGCCTGCAGCCTGCAGGACAGGCTGGGGAGGGGTGAAGGGAGATGCACTTGTTGGATTTTAATGCTGCCAATGTTTGCAGAGGGATGGGGGAGGGGATAGAGGGAGGGGAGAGGGAATAAAGGGAAGGGAGGGGACACAGGGAAAGGGAAGAGGAATCAGAAGGCACAGGGAGAGGGAGTAGGGAATAGAGGGAGGGGAGGGGAGGGGAGATGAGGAGGGAGGGGAGGGGAAGAGATGGGAAGGAGGGAACAGAGGGACAAGAGGGGGCATAGAGAGCAGGGAATAAAGGCAGGGGAGTGTGCAGGGGAGGGGAAAGAGGGAATAGAGTGAGGGGAGGGGGCACATGAGGGGCAGGAGCAGGGCTTAATTTGTAATGAAAGAGGTGCTGGGGCGCAAGCAATTAGGTGCTGGAACTGAAGCAATTTTTTTACTTTCATAACGGATGCAGCAGACCTAGCGGTACAGGGGCTCTGAACTGCCAAACCCAGAGGTGCTGGGGCTCATCCCCGCCAAGCCCTGGCACAAATGAAGCCCTGGGCAGGAGGGAATAGAGGTGAGGGAGGGGTCTGGGGAGAGGGCAGAGGGAATAGAGCGCGGGGAGGTAGCACAGGTGGAGTGAGGGGGTAATATAGGAATGGGAGGGGGCACAGGGAGCAGAAGGAGAAAATAGAGGGAGGGGAGAGGGCATGGAGTTAGGTAGGAAGAAATAGAGGGAGGGAAGGCATGGAGAGGGCAGGAGACATTACAGGAACGGGAGGGTACAGCAGGAGAAAGCTCTCTCTCCCAGAGGCTATTGAAGGAAAACCGGGAGATTTTAGTCACTAAAAGTCTAGCAGCGCAGCGGGGCTAAGGCAGACTCCCTACCTGTCCTGGTCCTGCCCTGGTCCCAGAAACAGCCTGCATGTCCTTGCGGCCCCTGGGGGCAGGGGACAGGAGGTCTCTGCGCACTGCCCCCACCTTGAGCGCCGACTCCACAGCTCCCATTGGCAAGGAACTGCAGAGTGAATGTCCCGCAGGCACTGTAGAGATACCACAGGGGGATCGGGGATGCAGTAGGGGAAGAGGGGATTCCACAGTTGCAGTGTCCTCAATAGAGATTATATGGTTAACTTGTATTTTTGTCTTTAATTATATACAATGTTCAACGTAACATCCAAAGCAAGTTTGGAAACTTAGTCTGCAATTGTGGGTAAACTATCATTTCAATATCGAGAGATGCAATTTTCCCCTCACTCCCCACCCCATCCCCATGTCTCCTTCATCCTGCCCTGCCGGTTAAGGTGACCTCATATTATTTCTAGGATTAATATGTTGCATTTTTTGCAATGATTTATATAACTGAACCTCTGACGTGCATAGAATCTCACAAAGAATTGCCCTCTTCCAAAAAAGCAGTCATCTCCCACTGTTCCCAAAGAGAATGAAGCCAGGCTGTCTTAGAGGAGATGGTGTCCTCCTTTGCTTCTGGTAGACAGAGACACTTGGTATAAGGGATCTGTGTTTAAAAGGTTTCAAATTATTCCAGAGGCATCTCACCTAAAGTTTAGAAACCTCAAAAATCTTGATAACTCAAAGGGAATATGTTCATAAAATGGGGGATTATTACTGAGAAAATGGATCAAAAGAAAAGGGGCAGAAACATATGATCAGTTGGTAGATCCAATTGCTCAGAAGCCATTCTTTGATGTCTGCTCCGATGAGGTGAAGGCAGCAGTGAGTGAAAAGTTCCAGTAACTGTGGAAAAGGCAGATGCTGCTGCTGACTGATACAGGCCAATGACACCATTTATAGTGCGCCAGTCCCAAAGGGAAGGGCAAAAGCCTGGCATAAAAGGGGCCCCCCGATTTGTCCCTGGGAAAAAGGAGGGGGGAGTAAGCTCCCACCAGCCCAGTACCAGTCACCTCCTGGTAACCCTCATTATCGGACCCCAGCCCAAAGGATGGCCCAATATAGTGTTTCTTATGTGCATCCCTTGAATGCATGAAGAAACAATGCCCTAAGTATGGCGAGTCCAAATACAATCCCTGATCTGTCCAGTCAATGTAGCTGTGACGGGTTCAGTCACAGAGATCCCCTGGGGACTGTTACCTTATGTACTGAAATTATCTCTGAGCCCGTTTTCCCTGCCAGCTTGGGACTCCAGAATCCTGCCTTGTTGAGCCAGACACGCTAGCCTGCTGCAACACAGACCCAGGTCTGAACCATGCCCCCAAAGTGGTTTAACTGAAAACCACTCAGCAGGTTACCTGTCTCCAGCACCTAGGCACCCAGTTCCCAATGGGATCTAATCCCCAAATAAATCCATTTTACTCTGTATAATGCTTATACAGGGTAAATTTGTAAATAGTTCACTGTCTATATCACTGATAGAGAGGTATGCACAGCTGTTTGCTACCCCAGGTATTAATCACTTACTCTGGGTTCCTTAATAAACAAAAGTGGTTTTATTAAGTATAAAAGGTAGAGTTTAAGTGGTTTCAAGTAATAACAGCCAGAAAAAAGTAAGTCACAAAGCAAAATGAAACAAAACACACAAGTCTAAGCCTAATACATTAAGAAACTGATTACAGGTGTTATACCAATAGAATAAAAACCAGCAGGATCTTATTAAGAGGGATAAGGCAAAGATGCCACATTTATTGTAAATATAATGATAAAGCAAAAGATAAAAGTAAACAACGTTGTTTGACTACTTATTTCTTTTACACACACACACATATAGAGAGAGAGAGAGAGGGAGAGAGATTCATTCACACAATCATTCATTCAAGTTCTGTATAGGTGTTATAGTTACCAGCCTAGAAGTTGCTCATGCCAAGTTACTGGCCAAGTATCTTGGTCATGAGGATGGAGCCGAGTCTGTGTCAGATGCATCTGATGCTCCTGGAGGCTGGCAGCAGAACCAGAGAGACTCAAAGTCATCAGTCTTTAGAGTCCATTCTTATAGGAATTAATTCCTATGTTAGTCTATGGGAGCTGTTTCATCCTGCTGTTGCTGACTCAATCAGCAGATGGCACACATTCCTGTCCAAAGTGGCACATTCCTGGTGGCTCCACACTGTCCGAAGTTTGTGTTTCTCATCCTTCCAGGTGATGGGGTGGATCCCAGTTTACCCTCCGGGGGTTTTCTGGTCATCCACTTGACACATTCTTTGGCCGATGGATACTTCCTTTCTAGGCTGGCACCTCCCTAACCATCCATGTATATCAAGCATTCATCAGCATACATTCCATACCTTAACCATATTTTAATTTACTGTCTCCACCAATTTCAGGGTGTGTGCTAATTCATTTGAGACTCCCGGCCCTTTAATCACAGGGGGGGTGGGAGTCTGTCCTAGGAGCTGTTGAATGAAGTGAAAGTCACTTAACGGCTTATAGTGTTTGTTTGCATTGTATCAATTACTTCAAGAACAAAGTCAGTTAACTTGTTTGTAAGTTTTACATAGTAGTAAAGTATCTTTCACAGGATAGATGTAAGCTACTGTCTGTAGAAACCATTGATTATAAGTTTTAACAGAAGACCCAAGAGATTTTTGTACTTTGGTGAAACTGTTGGATTTTAAAGTGTGGGGGCCAAATTATGAGGGGGTCACCGTCACTTGGGGGAATCACTGTTAGTACCTTCTTTAATATCCCTACACAGGTAATATCTCACCCTCAGAGATGTTCCAATAAGCTTCTTTCACAGACTAGACTCCTTCCTAGTCTGGGCCCAATCCTTTCCCCTGGTACAGTCCTTGTTAGTTCCAGCAGACATCTTAGGCGGTAAACAGGGGTCTTCTTATGACTGGACGCCCCTTTGTCCAGCTCCACCCCCTTTTATAGTTTTGGCACAAGGCGGGAATCTTTTGTCTCTCTGGGACCCCACCCCTCCTTCTAAATGGAAAAGTACCAGATTTAAGATGGATTCCAGTATCATGTGACATGGTTACATGTCCTGTAAGACCCCTAGTCTCCATTCTTCCTGGGTTGGCCCACACGTACACAGGAAGGCTTGCAGGTAAATAAACCATTTACAACCAATTGTCCCACTCAGTGGGAGCCATCACGATTCTAAACCACCATTAATAGCCCACACTTTGCATAATTACAATAGGACCTCAGAGTTATACTTCATATTTCTAGCTTCAGATACAAGAATAATACATGCATACAAATAGGAGGAATACATTCAGTAGGTTATAACCTTTGTTATGATACCTTACAAGAGATCTTTTGCATAAAGCATATTCCAGTTACATCATATTCACGTTCATAAAGCATATGGAGTGCAACATCACACCCTCCTCCTGAACTTACTGCCATAGTCTTGGACACTGTCCATAGCGGAGGCAGTACATGTAAAATCCCTGTTTGTCTCTGGTCACACCGCCTCCCAGTACGTTTAAACCCCATGATGTCATTCATAGGTGTTCTAGCAAAGTTCTGAGTTCCTGGTCCCTGGGTGCCTGAACACATGTTGGGGTGTACTATTGCTAACAGAATGCAGATAGCAATATCTATTAAAATGTAGGTGTCTTGGCATTTAGCCACCAATGCCATGAGGCGATGTGCCTCAATTTCCCCTTCCACACAGCAGTGTAGGTTTGTTACGCTCTTGCTGCTGTGCCGAGCTCTAAGCCTGTTCACAGGTATTAGCTGAGAAGCATCATGTTTGTGGCACTGTCTTGTTACCATCCCTAGCATGTACAATTTTTCCCCCCAAAAATCAGATATGTTACATTTTCACAGCATAGCATCAGCTCCATTGTCTTGACCCATAGATGAAGTAGCAAAAGACACAAGATTAACAGCCAATTTATGACAGACAGACTCTGTTCACGGAGTTTGGCTTCTTCAGTATCTATTGCATTTCCCAATCCCTTTGTGTAGGTGTTCAGATACAGATTCTCCCGTCTCTTTGGAGAAGGATATCAATTCAGGAATGTGTTTGGGGTTTTGGCAAGGAAAGGGTGCCCTGCAACCATGCCTGCCCTCGGCCTCTCCCTCTGGAATCTCTTTGTGTTGGGCTCCACCAGTTTGTGACCCTTTCCAAATGCAAAGTTTTTCCTCCCCCTTAGGGTTACCATTCGTCCGGATTCCCCCGGACATGTCCGGCTTTTTAAGCTAAAAATAGCATCCGGGGGGAATTTGTAAATGTCCGGACTTCCCCCCCATGCAGAGCGCGCGCGGCTAACAGTGGTGCCGGCCGGACGGTGCCACTTACATGGGGCTCCGACACTCAGCCAGAGAGGGCTCCTCCTCCTCCCTCCCTCCCTCCCTCCCTGCATCGCAGATTGGCTCCGGCAGTCTGGAGCTCCTCCCCCGCTGCTGCCCAGCATCCGACGAGCGGCTCATGAAGTTCCTGAGCAAGTTCACCGAGACATTAGGTGAAGAAAGGCCAGCAACAAGGGGGCCAGGGGGTCAGAGAAGGGGCAGGGTGGTTTTGGAGGGGGCAGTCAAGAGACGGGGGGGTCGGGAGTTCGGGGGGGGGCG